>NC_086452.1:165330801-165503301 GCF_028390025.1 Pseudophryne corroboree
TCATTGTAATGTCTGGGCAAAATAAAAATAAAAAATCTACGTCTTCGGTATGAAATTATTTCTCTGTGAGGATGAGGATGAAAACACTATGTAAGGAATCGGAGGATGAGGATGACATCCAGCCTCTGTATAGAGCCAGTTTGTGCAAGGAGAGATTAATTGCTTCTTTTTTGGTGGGGACCCAAACAAACCAATCATTTCAGCCATTTCAGACCCTGTCGCTGAAATTATTGGTTTGTTAAAGTGTGCATGTCCTGTTTATACAACATAATGGTGGGTGGGTGGGAGGACCCAAGAACAATTCCATCTTGCACATCTTTTCTTTGCATGCCACATCATTCCAGGGGTGCTGCCCTATATGGGGTGCTGCCCCTCTGCCCTATCAGTCCAGGGGTGCTGACTCACTGCTGTTTAAGTCCAGGGGTGCTGTGGCCTGTTTGCTGTGCTGTGTAATTCTCCAGGGGTCCTGTCTATGTGTATAAGTCCAGGGGTGCTGCCTATCTGCTGTATAAATCCAGAGGCACTGCCATATAATTCCAGGGGTCCTGCTGTACTTGATCCTAGGTTTAAATTAAAGCCTAGAGCAGAATATGAAACAAGCATCAACATCACAACCAGATTTATGAAAACATATAGCCGGAAAGGTGGAAATGGAAAATGCAATTTTGATGAAGGGTTTTTTAATAAAGTGGGGAGAGACCACATTTTTGGCCAAAGTCAGTCAGACTCAGAAGAGACAGAATCATAATCCAGAAGAACGTGACATGGCAACATCTCCTACTTCATTTTCTCTGGCAACTGCCAGAGAAAACTAGATTTTCCAAACACACCTATGTCTATGTCTGCCATATAATTCCAGGGATGCCCTGTTTGAACCTGCTCATCTCTAGTGGATATGTCTTCTAGTGTGCACTGTGTACCCAGCATTAGAGCAAGGTTCTTCTCAATTATTTCATGCTAGGGGCTCAAATGAATGGCTCCAATTAGTCAACCTTAATTTTGATTTATTAATGTTCCACATTTTAGGATTATTTACAAGATGCACATTTTTTGTACAGGGTTCTTTTCCTTTATTTTGTAAATGTTTTCATCTTAATAACTGTACAATGTAAGGGCTGCATAGGATTATCGTAAAACCTTGCGGAGTTAGAAGAACAGAGTTTCAGTGATCTTGCATTGCATCAGCATTCCATTGCACTGCAGCACCAGATGGGCCAGGAACTCCTGTGAGGGACAAACAGTTACTGAATAAGGCCCAGTATGGAGTCTCATGGTAGCTTACAGCCAGGGAGATGTCTGGTTTGCCAGGCTGAGAGCAGGGGCTCAATAACAAAAAAATCACTGCACAGTCCTGCTTAGTACTGTACCGAACCCACCCAAACTCAATTTGCCTCATCCGGGGCTGCTAAGGGGTCTCACGAGGGATATCTACAACACTTAAGGGGCTGTTTTGTTTAAAAATAAAATATGAATGAAATAAACAAGACACACAGGCATGCTCACATGCGTGTAACTGGGACACACAGATATGCTAACATGCGTGTAACTGGGAGCTGTGAAAAATGAAAATAAGGCATCTGCCACAAAATATGTAAATAAAAATGCAATGAAAAAATGGAAGAAAAAAAAAGAAACCCGCAAGATTTTCACAAAATAAGTCTCCAAAATCCGTGGAGGGGAAAATTTCCAATCTTGATCCTGTGGTATACACCAGTTTATTTGCATCCCAGCATTAAATCCGAGATTATCTTAATCCCTGAACATGAAGAAGGGGGTACAAATTTAGAGGCTTTGGACCCTAGTTTTTCAGTTTGTCCAGTAATGTAGGATAAATATATATTTGCTTGGTTGAAGTCCTTTCTGTTGCACACCAATATAGGAGTGGAGGTGAAAGCCTGTGTGTTGTTTCTGATTGTGTGTGCCTCGCTAATTTTTAATCACCTTCTTGACACTGTCCTCTTCCTCTTGACTCTTCTCACAATCTGAAAAGTCATCAAATATGGAGGTGGTATGTTTGTAGCTAGCTATGATTCAGAGAACTTGGCAAGCTTTTTCAAGGGGGACCACCTGTCGCTGAAATGATGGGTTTATTAAACTGTGCATGTCCTGTTTAAACAACATAAGGGTGGGTGGAAGGATACAAGGACAATTCCATCTTGCCTCTCTTTTTTATTTTTGCATTATGTGCTCTATGGGGTTTAGTTTTTAAAACTGACATCCTGTCTGCCACTGCAGTGCCACTCCTAGATAGGCCACGTGTTTTTGCTGACCACTTGTGTTGCTTATCTTAGTCATCCAGCTACCTCAGTGCAACCTTTTGGCCTAAAAACTAGAGATGAGCGGGTTCGGATTTAATGCCAGAATTAATGCCACTTCGGTTTTATCCAGTTTTTTTCTATTGGCTATCCAAAACACGTGACATCCGCAAGCCAATAAGATGCCATTTTGAGTAAATCTGAGTAAAACTGAACCCGCTCATCTCTACTAAAAACAATATTGTGAGGTGTGAGGTGTTCAGAATAGACTGGAAATGAGTGGAAATGAATGTTATTGAGGTTAAAGTCAAAAAATACCCCCAAATTCTGTGATTAACTGTTTTTATGTTTTGGTTTGTTTTTTTCTAAAAAATCCAGATCCAAAACCAAAACCCGAAAGGGTGGTTTTGGCAAAACCAATCCAGATCCAAAACACGAACGGAGATCCAGATCCAAAATCCAAAATCTGAAAAGTGTCCGCAGCACATCTCTACTGATAATGGGGGTAATTCAGAGTTGATCGCAGCATCAAATTTGTTAGCAGTTGGGCAAAACCATGGCCCTCATTCCGAGTTGTTCGCTCGCTAGCTGCTTTTAGCAGCATTGCACACGCTAGGCCGCCGCCCTCTGGGAGTGTATCTTAGCATAGCAGAATAGTGAACGAAAGATTAGCAGAATTAGCAGAATTGCTACTAAATAATTCTTTGCAGTTTCTGAGTAGCTCCAGACCTACTCCTAGATTGCGATCAGCTCAGTCCATTTAGTTCCTGGTTTGACGTCACAAACACGCCCTGCGTTTGGCCAGCCACTCCCCCGTTTCTCCAGACACTCCCGCGTTTTTCCCTGACACGCCTGCGTTTTTTAGCACACTCCCGGAAAACGCCCAGTTACCTCCCAGAAACGCCCCTTTCCTGTCAATAATTTACCGATCAGCAGTGCGACTGAAAAGCGTCGAACGAACACCAGCAAATCTACTAAGTTTTGTGTTAAATAACTTAGCGCATGCGCACTGTGTACCATGCGCATACGCATTTAGCAACAAATCGCAGCATAGCGAAAATCGGCAACGAGCGAACAACTCAGAATGACCCCCCATGTGCACTGCAGGTGTGGCAGATATAACATTTGCAGAGAGAGTTAGATTTGGGTGGGTTATTTTGTTTCTGTGCAGGGTAAGTACTGACTGCTTTATTTTTACACTGCAATTTAGATTTCAGATTGAACACACCCCACCCAAATCCATACCTCCAAACATGACCCTTTCCAGGAGGGACAAAATGCTCTGTTCCTGGACTTCCCTCTTAATTTAGGATTGCCCTCACCTGCTTTAAACAGGTTAATTGATAACAAAGGTGTTTCTACACAGGTGAGGGCAATTTTAAATAAGAGGGAAGTACTGGAACAGAGCATTGTGTCCCCCCTGGAAAGGGTCATGTTGGGAGGTATGCAAATCTAACTCTCTCTGCACATGTTATATCTGCCCCCTCCCCCTTCCCTGCAGTGCACATGGTTTTGCCCAACTGCTAATAAATTTGCTGCTGCAATCAACACTGAATTAGGCCCAATGTTATTTAATAAAATTAAGCTATACAAATGAGAGTGTCCTGAATCAGAACACTATTTAAGCAGCATGTGTATATAAATAAAAAAGGTGTTACTGTGCCTTTAAAAACTCTATTTCAACCATATATAAAAATATTAATTGATTCATAAAAATAGAAAATATTTGGTTCACATATGAAATGTTTAAAAAAAACATGCTTCTATTTGGCATTGTATGTTTTAGGGGAAGGCTTGCCAAGATACGGGATTGTGATATTAAATTCACTTGCCAGCTCGTTTGTACCATAATTTTAGGCTTTTAGAATTCACTCCATGTGTTGTGTTTGCAAATTGTTTATAAAATTACATCTAATGCAAGGGAATAAATTTAAATCTTGAATTAATCATGTTGAGAATTTTTGTGAGCATAAGATGCATGGTAAACGAGTACAGATGACTGCAGGAAACAACCTGAAGGCAAAACACAACATCTGGATGGAGTTAAGTCATTTGATTTGCATTGCTCAAAAGATTTGAAGTCAATTAATGCCATTACCTAGCAGTGCATCATAACAAAATAGCTAAGATTCTGGAACAGAGTTTTAATGTAGTGATAGTAAAAACAAAGAAATGCTTGTTTTGTATTCCATTACTTTACAATGTCAATTATATATCTTGTATAGTGGATAAAGAACACTTTTCAAGGGAGGAATTCCATGATCACATAGGATCTAATTCAGAGTCACCTCGCATTTGGAATAAAAAACTGCAATTGCTAATCCATTCGTATCTCTGCAACTGATTCAGAGTCTGTCGCACATGCAGATATTTAGCTGTAATTCCTTCCTCTTGTTTGCATCTCCTTCCCCTTGTCATACCTGGCTGAGATTAGACTGGATTGTGGCTGAAGACTGTTTAGAGTGGATTGTGCTACTGTATACCATACCATGTTGGTTCCTCTGGAGAGTCTTTATCCCCAAACCAAGATGGCTGCCGAACCTAGTACTGTGCATGTAATGCGACATTTTGTCACTGTGTGTGACCTATGCAATGGTACAGGGTTGTGTACCAATTAGCCCCAGTGAGATCTGAGATTTACCTGTTGCAAAGCTTATCCAGAGTCCTGCATTGCTTCCCACATCCTGCATACATTTACTGGCCGGTGAGCTGTATGACACCCTGCTCTGCTCCTTCCAACAAACCAGTGTGTGTCTGAGTGAGGATAGCTAATCTTCAAAGCACACCAAACATTACAAACAGCAGAAATATATATATAGGTATTTTATTTTTACGTTTATTAACTTGCAGATTAGTTCAAACTGCATGGATCACAGGGCTTATAGATGCATATAAACAAAGTGCACTACAGTAGGGTAAAGCACACCAAACAGTACAAGTATAGAAATATGTATTTTTTATTTTTCTGTTTTTTAATTTGCAGTTCTATTCAAACTGCATGGATCACATGGCTTATAGATGCACCTGAACAAAACACACCAAACAGTACAAACAATAGATATATGTCTATTTTTTCTGTTTTTTTTTTAACTTGCAGCTTTGTTCAAACTGTGTTGATCACACTGGTTTTTAATGAATGTGAACAAAGCACACAAAATAGTACAAACAATAGAAAAATAAATATATATTTTATTTTTCTGATTTTTAACTTGCAGCTTAGTTTAAACCACGTGGATCACAGGGCTTATAGATGCATGTGAAAAAAGCACACTAGGGTAAAGCGCACCAAACAGTACAAACAATGGAATTGTTTTTTCTTTTGTAGTTTTTCAACTTGCAGCTTGGTTCAAACTGCGTGGATCATATGGATTATAAATGCATGTGAACAAAGTGCACCAAACAGTACAAATAATAGAAATATATACATATTTTTTATTTTTCTGATTTTTAACTTGCAGCTCGGTTCAAATTACATGGATTACAGGTCTTATAGATGCGCGTGAACAAAGCGCACTAGGTTAAAGTGCACCAAACAGTACAAACAATATAAATAAAAAAAATCTGTCTTTTAACTTTGATCTCTGTTCAAACTGCATGGCTCACAGGGATTACAGATGCACATGAACAAAGTGCACAGGGGTAAAGCACACCAAACATTACAAACAATTGAAATACAGTATATATTTTTTCTGTTTTTTTAATTTGGAGCTTGATTCAAACTGCATATATCACAGGCCTTATTAATGCATGTGAACAAAGTGCACCAAACAGTACAAACAATAGATTTTTTTTCTTATTTTTAACTTGCAGCTTGCAGACTGTGTGGAAAACATGGCTTACAGATACATGTCAACAAAGTGCCCCTATACACAGTCACTATACAGAGCACAGCCACTTGTGAGCCTGGAGTCTCTGGACACAGCACACAGCAGTGTGCAGCATGCCCCCCAATAAATAGTCACTTTAGAGTGAGCACTACCACTTGTTAGTCTGGAGCTTCAGCACAGCCAATAATGCAGAGTACAGCGCAGCCTACAGCAGCATGTAGCATGTCTCCACACAGTCACTTTAGCGTGAGTACAGCCACTTGTGAGTCCAGAGTCTCAGCACAACAAATACACCAGAGTACAGAGCAGTATTCAGCAGCATGTGTCACAGTGAAATGGCACCAAGTCCCAACCGTGGCACCTTTATATAGAGTCCAAGTCCCATGAGAATCTAACACCGGGAGGATGATGTTCAAACTCAACATAGGATCTAAGTCTGTCAGGAACACTTGAGCTGAGGCTCGGGTGGACCCGGATCCCTGGTGTTCGGCACGGTTTAGATTCCTTGGAATCTGGACTACTCATCTCTAATTGTAATAAATATTTTATATTTAAATTTAAAGTAGGGTAAGTGTGTTTAGCTCTGGAGCTTTTCTCATTTACAGGTCATCATCATGGGTTACTGTAGAATTATTGTGGTGTTTATCTTGTGTGTTCAGAAGGCAACTTCAAAGTTACCACTGAATTAATTAAAAGGCAGAAACTTGTGTCCAGGGTACATCATTTGCTTTAGGCCATCACCATATAAACTAGCAATGGAGTGCATGGGCTAGGCTGGGGCAACAGGGACTGTTCCCCCAGGGCACAAGCCAAAAGGGGCCCACAGTAGACAACCACTTTTGGACTAAGGGGTCTATGAACTAAGCCATGGAGATAGATGGATGGAGATAAAGTACCAGCCAATCAGCTCCTACCATGTTACAGGCTGTGGTGTAGATGTAAGAAGCATCAATATGGGGGAGAAGTGGGATCATCGTATGTTATGTGCACTGATACCGCTTCTCCCCCATGTATTACAGTGGCGGTTCATGCTGAATGACAGGGGCGCTTAGCTCCATATTATTAAATGTTCTTGTGGCATTAATGCTGATAATGCTTGACTTCTAAACCACCTTATGGTTTGTTTTAGAGATGAGCGGGTTCGGTTTTACTTGGATTTACCCGAATCTCCTTATTGGCTATCGGACGTCACGTGTTTTGGTTAACCAATAAGATACATCCAGAAAATAAGAAATGGCGATAATTCTGGCGCAAAGAACCGAGTAAATCCAAACCCGCTCATCTCTAGTTTGTTTAACATTTTTTTCACCCTTCATATAAACTGGTGGTTCAGGAAATTAATATTATTAATGTTTAATAATAAGAATTTACTTACCGATAATTCTATTTCTCGTAGTCCGTAGTGGATGCTGGGGACTCCGTAAGGACCATGGGGAATAGCGGCTCCGCAGGAGACTGGGCACAAAAGTAAAGCTTTAGAACTACCTGGTGTGCACTGGCTCCTCCCCCCATGACCCTCCTCCAAGCCTCAGTTAGGATACTGTGCCCGGACGAGCGTACACAATAAGGAAGGATTTTGAATCCCGGGTAAGACTCATACCAGCCACACCAATCACACCGTACAACTCGTGATCTAAACCCAGTTAACAGCATGATAACAGAGGAGCCTCTAGAAAAGATGGCTCACTACAGCAATAACCCGATTTTTTGGTAACAATAACTATGTACCAGTATTGCAGACAATCCGCACTTGGGATGGGCGCCCAGCATCCACTACGGACTACGAGAAATAGAATTATCGGTAAGTAAATTCTTATTTTCTCTAACGTCCTAAGTGGATGCTGGGGACTCCGTAAGGACCATGGGGATTATACCAAAGCTCCCAAACGGGCGGGAGAGTGCGGATTACTCTGCAGCACCAAATGAGAGAACTCCAGGTCCTCCTCAGCCAGGGTATCAATTTTGTAGAATTTTACAAACGTATTTGCTCCTGACCAAGTAGCTGCTCGGCAAAGTTGTAAAGCCGAGACCCCTCGGGCAGCCGCCCAAGATGAGCCCATCTTCCTTGTGGAGTGGGCATTTACAGATTTTTGGCTGTGGCAGGCCTGCCACAGAATGTGCAAGCTGAATTGTACTACAAATCCAACGAGCAATAGTCTGCTTAGAAGCAGGAGTACCCAGCTTGTTGGGTGCATACAGGATAAACAGCGAGTCAGATTTTCTGACTCCAGCCGTCCTGGAAACATATATTTTCAGGGCCCTGACAACGTCTAGCAACTTGGAGTCCTCCAAGTCCCTAGTAGCCGCAGGCACCACAATAGGTTGGTTCAGGTGAAACGCTGAAACCACCTTAGGGAGAAACTGAGGACGAGTCCTCAATTCCGCCCTGTCCGAATGGAAAATCAGATAAGGGCTTTTACAGGATAAAGCCGCCAATTCTGACACGCGCCTGGCCCAGGCCAGGGCCAACAGCATGACCACTATCCATGTGAGATATTTTAACTCCACAGATTTAAGTGGTTCAAACCAATGTGACTTTTGGAACCCAAAAACTACATTGAGATCCCAAAGTGCCACTGGAGGCACAAAAGGAGGCTGTATATGCAGTACCCCTTTTACAACGTCTGAACTTCAGGGACTGAAGCTAGTTCTTTTTGGAAGAAAATTGACAGGGCCGAAATTTGAACCTTAATGGACCCCAATTTCAGGCCCATAGACACTCCTGTTTGCAGGAAATGTAGGAATCGACCCAGTTGAATTTCCTCCGTCGGGCCTTACTGGCCTCGCACCACGCAACATATTTTCGCCAAATGCGGTGATAATGTTTTGCGGTTACATCCTTCCTGGCTTTGATCAGGATAGGGATGACTTCATCCGGAATGCCTTTTTTCCTTCAGGATCCGGCGTTCAACCGCCATGCCGTCAAACGCAGCCGCGGTAAGTCTTGGAACAGACAGGGTCCTTGCTGGAGCAGGTCCCTTCTTAGAGGTAGAGGCCACGGATCCTCCGTGAGCATCTCTTGAAGTTCCGGTTACCAAGTCCTTCTTGGCCAATCCGGAGCCACGAATATAGTGCTTACTTCTCTCCATCTTATCAATCTCAGTACCTTGGGTATGAGAGGCAGATGAGGGAACACATACACTGACTGGTACACCCACGGTGTTACCAGAGCGTCTACAGCTATTGCCTGAGGGTCCCTTGACCTGGCGCAATACCTGTCGAGTTTTTCCCAACGGTTTATAATCATGTGGAAGACTTCTGGGTGAAGTCCCCACTCTCCCGGGTGGAGGTCGTGTCTGCTGAGGAAGTCTGCTTCCCAGTTGTCCACTCCCGGAATTGCTGATAGTGCTATCACATGATTTTCCGCCCAGCGAAGAATACTTGCAGCTTCTGCCATTGCCCTCCTGCTTCTTGTGCCACCCTGTCTGTTTACGTGGGTGACTGCCGTGATGTTGTCCGACTGGATCAACACCGGCTGACCTTGAAGCAGAGGTCTTGCTAAGCTTAGAGCATTGTAAATGGCCCTTAGCTTCAGGATATTTATGTGAAGTGATGTCTCCAGGCTTGACCATAAGCCCTGGAAATTCCTTCCCTGTGTGACTGCTCCCCAGCCTCGCAGGCTGGCATCCGTGGTCTCCAGGACCCAGTCCTGAATGCCGAATCTGCGGCCCTCTAGAAGATGAGCACTCTGCAACCAACACAGGAGGGACACCCTTGTTCTTGGTGACAGGGTTATCCGCTGATGCATTTGAAGATGCGACCCGGACCATTTGTCCAGCAGGTCCCACTGGAAAGTTCTTGCGTGGAATCTGCCGAATGGGATTGCTTCGTAGGAAGCCACCATTTTACCCAGAACCCTTGTGCATTGATGCACTGAGACTTGGCTCGGTTTTAGGAGGTTCCTGACTAGCTCGGATAACTCCCTGGTGTCACAACTGAGGGCCTGAGCTGACGGGAGGCAGCCTCAGTTGTAGGGGCTGAGATGTACCGGAACCTGGGAGGTTGTATCAGACCCCTGGACATGTAAGTAACATGAATAATAACTGCCCGAAGGCGTGACCACGACAACTTGGATAAAAGTCAATGATGTTTATTATGACAACTCCGCAACACAGCAGCAGTAAAAGAAAACGTAAAAGTCAGCAAAGAATAAATACAGTTCCTGGGTACTACAGGATGGCAGGAGCCACAGGGCACTGGTAGTGTGAGATAGTTCTTATGATCTTCTAGGTGGAAAGTCCTTACCAGGCCCGACTGTAGCAATGGAGATAACCCAGGATTGTGCCAGCTGGTGTTCCAGGAAAAGCTGGGTTGCTGAAGATAAAACAGCTGCTGTGGATACTGGCTGGAACCAGACTGTTGTTAGCACGGAGTGGATACTGGCTGGAACCAGTTAAATAATAAATGAACTTGGGAGCGATGAAATATGAACTGAAATGTAGAACTTGAGAGCGGAGAAATAATAATACCGGTGGAGAGTGGTAAAGTGTAGAAAGGACACCGGCCCTTTAAGGGAAGCTGTACTCTGCTGGAAGCTGAGCTGGAAGCAGGTAAAGTTGTAGCTGGAAACAGATGAATCCACAATGGATTGGAGAGTCAGGCTACACTGCAGGTGGAATGCTGGTGCGGGTCTCTATGGTGGAAGTCTTGAGACAGGAGCTGGAACCTGGAAGACAATCACAGGAGAGAGACAAACAGGAACTAGGTTTGACAACCAAAGCACTGACGCCTTCCTTGCTCAGGCACAGTGTATTTATACCTGCAGCAAGGAAGGGATTGGCTAGGCAATTATGCAGATTATCAATACTGAGAACAAATTGGTGGAAATGATCAGCTGACAGAATCCAAGATGGCTGCGCCCATGCAGACACTTGGAGGGAAGTTTGGTTTGTAATCCATGTGGTAATGAAAACAGTAATGGCGGCGCCGGCCACCGGAGACAGGAGGCGCCAGGCTGACAGATGCACATCCAACCACGCGGACACAGCGGAGGCCGCGGCTGACGTAATCGCCACTCAGACACTCTGCATGCAGAAGTTCAGGGACGGCAGCGGAGGCCGCGGGAGACGCCATGCCAGGTGTAATATGGCGTTTACTGTGACAGCGTCCCAGAGTGACAGGAGAGGATACAGGAATGTACACATCAGGATAACAGATGGGATCCGGTCCTGGAGCGCTGAGCCAGCCTTAGGAGGCATCTGATGGGTAAGAAATGGCGTCCAGATACCCGGATCGTGACAGCACCCCCCCCTTTAGGAGTGGCCCCAGGACACTTCTTTGGCTTTTGAGGAAACTTGGAATGGAATCTCCGGACCAAGGCAGGAGCATGGACTTCAGAAGCATTGGTCCATGAACGTTCCTCAGGACCATAACCCTTCCAGTCAATAAGATATTGTAGTTGACCGTAACGGTGACGTGAGTCCAGGATCTTGGCCACTTCATACTCAACGCCTCGTTGAGTTTGGACTTTCGGAGTTGGAGGAAGTGAGGAATGAAACCGATTCAAGATCAGCGGTTTCAACAGGGAAACATGGAATGTCCTGGGTATTTTTAAGAAGGGAGGCAACTGGAGTCTGTAAGCAACAGGATTGATGACTTGTTCAATCTTGAAAGGACCGATATAGCGAGGTGCAAACTTCATACTGGGAACTCTTAACCTCAAATTCTTCGTGGATAACCATACCCGATCACCCACCTTGAGAGCAGGAACTGCTCGACGCTTCTTATCCGCAAACTTCTTGTACCTGAACGATGCCTTGAGCAGAGCTGATCGTACGCTCTTCCAGATATTGGCAAACTGATGCAAGGTGATATCCACTGCGGGAACAGAAGTTGCTGGAAGCGGTTGGAACTCAGGGACTTTAGGGTGGAATCCAAAGTTAGTGAAGAATGGTGTTGAAGCAGATGAAGAATGATACTGGTTGTTATGACAGAACTCGGCCCAGGGAAGTAATTGAACCCAGTCATCTTGAGAGGAGGACACATAGATGCGGAGGAAGGCCTCCAAGTCCTGATTCACCCTCTCGGTTTGACCATTGGTCTGAGGATGGTAAGCCGTGGAAAACTTTAGCTTGACTTGGAGGACTTGACATAAACTTCGCCAGAATTTGGCTGTGAATTGAACTCCTCGATCTGAGATAATTTCTTCAGGAAGACCGTGGAGTCGGAAGATCTCTTGTATGAATACTTGAGCCAACTTGGAAGCTGACGGAAGACCGGTGAGAGGAATGAAGTGTGCCATCTTGGTGAACCGGTCAACTACCACCCAGATGGTATTGAACTTGTTGCACATGGGTAAGTCTGTAATGAAATCCATCGACAAGTGAGTCCATGGTCGACGGGGAACGGATAGTGGAACCAGTTGCCCCGCAGGCGACTGGCGGGATACTTTATGTTGGGCACACTTTGGGCAAGATGCAATAAACTCCAAGACGTCCTTTTTCAGAGTTGGCCACCAATAGGACCTAGAGATAAACTCCAGGGTTTTTTGGATACCTGTATGTCCGGCAAAACGGGAAGCATGGGCCCAATGCATGAGCTTCTTCCTTAGCATCGGCTTCACAAAACTTTTCCCTGATGGGGGCGTAGAGTCCATCCCTACCGTGGAGAATGCCAACGGATTTATAATAGGATGCTTGTCTGAAGACTCTGACTCATTTTCTTGCTCCCATGAGCGGGAAAGGGCATCGGCCTTGCGATTCTGAGAGCCCGGACAGAACTGGAGTTTAAAGTCGAACCTGGAAAAGAAAAGTGCCCATCTGGCCTGACGAGGGTTGAGACATTGTGCGCCCTTCAGGTATAAAAGGTTCTTGTGGTCTGTAAGTATGGTGATTGAATGAGAAGCTCCCTCCAACAGATACCTCCACTCTTCTAGAGCGAGCTTGATGGCTAGCAACTCCTGGTCGCCAATGGCATAGTTGCGCTCAGCTGGGGAGAACTTCCGGGAGAAGAAACTGCAAGGGTGTAAATGGCCATCTTTAGCTCTCTGAGATAACACCGCTCCTACTCCAACGGAGGAGGCATCCACCTCTAAGATGAAAGGAGAGTCGATGTCAGGCTGTTTCAGAACAGGCGCAGAGATGAACCTTTGTTTTAAAAGATGAAATGCTTGCATGGCTTCTTCAGACCACTTGGACGGGTTAGCACCCTTCTTAGTGAAAGCAGTAATAGGCGCCACAATGGTGGAAAAGTCTCGTATAAACTTTCGGTAATAGTTGGCGAACCCTAAGAACCTCTGGACCCCTTTGAGGGTTAAGGGTACCGGCCAATTTTGGATTGCTTGTAGTTTCTCAGGATCCATCTCTAGTCCGGAACTGGACACAATGTACCCTAGAAACGGAATGGACTTGACTTCAAAGACGCATTTTTCTAATTTGCAATAGAGATGATTGACGCGGAGACGGGACAGAACCTCTTTAACCCAAAAACGATGTTCCTCTAAATCGTTGGCAAAAATGAGGATATCGTCTAGATAGACCACGACATGACGGTATAGAATGTCTCTGAAGATCTCATTGACAAAATGCTGGAAGACAGCTGGAGCATTGCTCAATCCGAAGGGCATGACAAGGTACTCATAATGTCCGTCACGGGTGTTAAAGGCGGTCTTCCACTCGTCACCCTCACGGATCCGGATGAGATTGTATGTACCTCGCAAGTCCAGCTTTGTAAAGATGGTAGCTCCGCTAACTCTGTCAAAGAGCTCAGTAATCAGGGGTAAAGGATAACGGTTCTTGATGGTAATGTCGTTCAAACCTCTGTAGTCGATGCACGGCCGCAGACCACCATCTTTCTTTTTTACAAAAAAGAAGCCTGCGCCGGCTGGAGAAGAAGAAGGTCGAATGAACCCCTTTGCTAGGTTCTCTTTAATATATTCCTCCATAGAATGCATCTCAGGCAGAGACAACGGATAAGTTCGGCCTCGAGGTGGAACCTTCCCTGGAACGAGATCAATCGGACAGTCCCATTCTCTATGAGGAGGAAGGATATCAGCAGAAGCTTTACTGAACACATCCGTGAAATCTTGATATGGAGGAGGTGGAACATCAGACGACCTGGGGGAGGAAGAACAGACAGGCAATACTTTAAACAAACATGTCTCAGCACAGGAGGAACCCCATGCCAGGATTTGCGTAGTCGTCCAATCAATTGTAGGATTGTGAAGACGGAGCCATGGAAGGCCCAGGACCACAGGATGTGTGGCTCTTGGAATCACTAAAAAAGAAATAAGTTCGGAATGAAGAACTCCCACTCTCAGACGAACTGGTAGAGTCCTTAAAGAAATAACTGCATCAAAAATTTTGCTGCCATCCACGGCAGTTAAAGAAATGGACGAAGGAAGTCTCTCGGTGGGTAGGGACCACCGTTTAACATAGGCTTCGGTAATAAAGTTCCCAGCTGCTCCGGAATCAAGGAGGGCAATGACGTTCCGATAACGTTGAGCAACTTGAAGCGAGACTGGGAGATTACAATCTTGAGGAGATGGAGAGGAGATCATTACTCCTAGCCGGCCCTCTCCTTGGCGAGCTAGGATTTGGAGTTTCCCGGACGTTTGGGACAAGCATTAATGGTGTGAGACGGAGCTGCACAATAGAGACAGAGAAACTCGGAGAGACGTCTTCGGCGCTCAGCAGGAGTTAAACGGGGGAGAGACGTCTTCGGCGCTCAGCAGGAGTTAAACGGGAACGGCCAAGTTGCATGGGCTCATCTTTAGATGGTGACAGTTGACGAGGAGGAGGAGCAGAAGATTTTGGAGCAGATGATCTTCCACGCTCAGTTGCTCTCTCTCTGAAACGTAAATCAACTTTCGTGCAGAGTGAGATTAGCTCATCTAACTTAGAAGGTAAGTCTCTGGTAGCTAACTCATCTTTAATACGCTCAGATAAGCCATGCCAGAATGCAGCATACAGGGCCTCGTCGTTCCATGCCAGTTCGGATGCCAGGATCTGGAACTGTATCAGATATTGTCCTACAGTACGTGACCCCTGGCGTAAACGGAGAATCTCGGATGAAGCTGAGGTTACCCGGCCTGGCTCGTCGAAGATGCGCCTGAATGTTGACATGAAGGCAGTGTAGGAAGATAGCAGGGTGTCGGACCTCTCCCATAACGGTGATGCCCAATCAAGGGCTGAGCCACTGAGAAGAGAAATAATGTAGGCAATTTTTGTACGGTCACTGGGAAAATTGCCAGGTTGTAGCTCAAACTGAATCTCACACTGGTTGAGAAATCCCCTGCAGAATCTTGGAGATCCGTCAAATTTTGCTGGCGTTGGAAGATGAAGACGTGGAGCAGAAATGGGTAAGGTGGGTGGGGTTATAGCTGGAGTCACTGTGGTTGACGCACCAGACGCGCCTGATCCACGGAGAGTTGTCTGAATCCCATCCAGCCGAGTAGAGAGATCCTGGAGACAGCGGATGATGTGGCCCTGTGCAGCCTCCTGATGTTCTAGTCGGGCTGCCAGTTCTTGCATCGGCCTGGCCGCTTGATCCTGGTCTCCGGCTGGATTCATTAGGTCAGTGCTTACTGTCACAACTGAGGGCCTGAGCTGATGGGAGGCAGCCTCAGTTGTAGGGGCTGAGATGTACCAGAACCTGGGAGGTTGTATCAGACCCCTGGACATGTAAGTAACATGAATAATAACTGCCCGAAGGCGTGACCACGACAACTTGGATAAAAGTCAATGATGTTTATTATGACAACTCCGCAACACAGCAGCAGTAAAAGAAAACGTAAAAGTCAGCAAAGAATAAATACAGTTCCTGGGTACTACAGGATGGCAGGAGCCACAGGGCACTGGTAGTGTGAGATAGTTCTTATGATCTTCTAGGTGGAAAGTCCTTACCAGGCCCGACTGTAGCAATGGAGATAACCCAGGATTGTGCCAGCTGGTGTTCCAGGAAAAGCTGGGTTGCTGAAGATAAAACAGCTGCTGTGGATACTGGCTGGAACCAGACTGTTGTTAGCACGGAGTGGATACTGGCTGGAACCAGTTAAATAATAAATGAACTTGGGAGCGATGAAATATGAACTGAAATGTAGAACTTGAGAGCGGAGAAATAATAATACCGGTGGAGAGTGGTAAAGTGTAGAAAGGACACCGGCCCTTTAAGGGAAGCTGTACTCTGCTGGAAGCTGAGCTGGAAGCAGGTAAAGTTGTAGCTGGAAACAGATGAATCCACAATGGATTGGAGAGTCAGGCTACACCGCAGGTGGAATGCTGGTGCGGGTCTCTATGGTGGAAGTCTTGAGACAGGAGCTGGAACCTGGAAGACAATCACAGGAGAGAGACAAACAGGAACTAGGTTTGACAACCAAAGCACTGACGCCTTCCTTGCTCAGGCACAGTGTATTTATACCTGCAGCAAGGAAGGGATTGGCTAGGCAATTATGCAGATTATCAATACTGAGAACAAATTGGTGGAAATGATCAGCTGACAGAATCCAAGATGGCTGCGCCCATGCAGACACTTGGAGGGAAGTTTGGTTTGTAATCCATGTGGTAATGAAAACAGTAATGGCGGCGCCGGCCACCGGAGACAGGAGGCGCCAGGCTGACAGATGCACATCCAACCACGCGGACACAGCGGAGGCCGCGGCTGACGTAATCGCCACTCAGACACTCTGCATGCAGAAGTTCAGGGACGGCGGCGGAGGCCGCGGGAGACGCCATGCCAGGTGTAATATGGCGTTTACTGTGACAGCGTCCCAGAGTGACAGGAGAGGATACAGGAATGTACACATCAGGATAACAGATGGGATCCGGTCCTGGAGCGCTGAGCCAGCCTTAGGAGGCATCTGATGGGTAAGAAATGGCGTCCAGATACCCGGATCATGACACCTGGCTTTCTCCTCCGGGAGAAACACCTTTTTCTGGACTGTGTCCAGGATCATCCCTAGGAACAGAAGACGAGTCGTCGGAACCAGCTGCGATTTTGGAATATTGAGAATCCAATCGTGCTGCCGCAACTTGGAATCGTCCAAGTAAGGGATAATTTAAATTTCCTTCCTTCGAAGGAATATCATCATTTCGGCCATTACCTTGGTAAAGACCCGGGGTGCCGTGGACCATCCATACGGCAGCGTCTGAACTGATAGTGACAGTTCTGTACCATAAACCTGAGGTACCCTTGGTGAGAAGGGTAAATTTGGACATGAAGGTAAGCATCCTTGATGTCCCGAGACATCATGTAGTCCCCTTCTTCCAGGTTCGCAATCACTGCTCTGAGTGACTCAATCTTGAATTTGAACCTCTGTATGTAAGTGTTCAAAGATTTTAGATTTAGAATCGGTCTCACCGAGCCGTCCGGCTTCGGTACCACAACAGTGTGGAATAATACCCCGTTCCCTGTTGCAGGAGGGGTACCTTGATTATCACCTGCTGGGAATACAGCTTGTGAATGGCTTCCAAAACTGTCTCCCTGTCAGAAGGAGACATCGGTAAAGCCGACTTTAGGAAACGGCGAGGGGGAGACGTCTCGAATTCCAATTTGTACCACTGAGATATCACCTGAAGGATCCAGGGGTCTACTTGCGAGTGAGCCCACTGCGCGCTGAAATTCATTGAGACGGGCCCCCCACCGTTCCTGATTCTGCTTGTAAAGCCCCAGCGTCATACTGAGGGCTTGGCAGAGGCGGGAGAGGGTTTCTGTTCCTGGGAACTGGCTGATTTCTGCAGCCTTTTTCCTCTCCCTCTGTCACGGGGCAGAAATGAGGAACCTTTTGCCCGCTTGTCCACGAAAAGACTGCGCCTGATAATACGGCGTCTTCTCATGTTGAGAGGCGACCTGGGGTACAAACGTGGATTTCCCAGCTGTTGCCGTGGCCACCAGGTCTGAAAGACCGACCCCAAATAACTCCTCCCCTTAATAAGGCAATACTTCCAAATGCCGTTTGAAATTCGCATCACCTGACCACTGTCGTGTCCATAACCCTCTACTGGTAGAAATGGACAACGCACTTAGACTTGATGCCAGTCGGCAAATATTCCGCTGTGCATCACGCATATATAGAAATGCATCTTTTAAATGCTCTATAGGCAAAAATATACTGTCCCTATCTAGGGTATCAATATTTTCAGTCAGGGAATCCGACCACGCCAACCCAGCACTGCACATCCAGGCTGAGGTGATTGCTGGTCGCAGTATAACACCAGTATGTGTGTAAATACATTTTAGGATACCCTCCTGCTTTCTATCAGCAGGATCCTTAAGGGCGGCCATCTCAGGAGAGGGTAGAGCCCTTACAAGCGTGTGAGCGCTTTATCCACCCTAGGGGGTGTTTCCCAACGCACCCTAACCTCTGGCGGGAAAGGATATAATGCCAATAACATTTTAGAAATTATCAGTTGTTATCGGGGGAAACCCACGCATCATCACACACCTCATTTAATTTCTCAGATTCAGGAAAACTACAGGTAGTTTTTCCTCACCGAACATAATACCCCTTTTTGGTGGTACTCGTATTATCAGAAATGTGTAAAACATTTTTCATTGCCTCCATCATGTAACGTGTGGCCCTACTGGAAGTCACATTTGTCTCTTCACCGTCGACACTGGAGTCAGTATCCGTGTCGGCGTCTATATCTGCCATCTGAGGTAACGGGCGCTTTAGAGCCCCTGACGGCCTATGAGACGTCTGGACAGGCACAAGCTGAGTAGCCGGCTGTCTCATGTCAACCACTGTCTTTTATACAGAGCTGACACTGTCACGTAATTCCTTCCAACAGTTCATCCACTCAGGTGTCGACCCCCTAGGGGGTGACATCACTATTACAGGCAATCTGCTCCGTCTCCACATCATTTTTCTCCTCATACATGTCGACACAAACGTACCGACATACAGCACACACACAGGGAATGCTCTGATAGAGGACAGGACCCCACTAGCCCTTTGGGGAGACAGAGGGAGAGTTTGCCAGCACACACCAGAGCGCTATATATATACAGGGATAACCTTATATAAGTGTTTTTCCCCTTATAGCTGCTGTATCTTTAATACTGCGTGTAATTAGTGCCCCCCCCTCTCTTTTTTAACCCTTTCTGTAGTGTAGTGACTGCAGGGGAGAGCCAGGGAGCTTCCCTCCAACGGAGCTGTGAGGGAAAATGGCGCCAGTGTGCTGAGGAGATAGGCTCCGCCCCCTTATCGGCGGCCTTATCTCCCGTTTTTCTATGTATTCTGGCAGGGGTTAAATGCATCCATATAGCCCAGGAGCTATATGTGATGCATTTTTTGCCATCCAAAGTGTTTTTATTGCGTCTCAGGGCGCCCCCCCCCAGCGCCCTGCACCCTCAGTGACCGGAGTGTGAAGTGTGCTGAGAGCAATGGCGCACAGCTGCAGTGCTGTGCGCTACCTTGTTGAAGACAGGACGTCTTCTGCCGCCGATTTTCCGGACCTCTTCTGTCTTCTGGCTCTGTAAGGGGGCCGGCGGCGCGGCTCTGGGACCCATCCATGGCTGGGCCTGTGATCGTCACTCTGGAGCTAATGTCCAGTAGCCTAAGAAGCCCAATCCACTCTGCACGCAGGTGAGTTCGCTTCTTCTCCCCTTAGTCCCTCGATGCAGTGAGCCTGTTGCCAGCAGGTCTCACTGAAAATAAAAAACCTAAAACTAAACTTTTCACTAAGCAGCTCAGGAGAGCCACCTAGTGTGCACCCTTCTCGTTCGGGCACAAAAATCTAACTGAGGCTTGGAGGAGGGTCATGGGGGGAGGAGCCAGTGCACACCAGGTAGTTCTAAAGCTTTACTTTTGTGCCCAGTCTCCTGCGGAGCCGCTATTCCCCATGGTCCTTACGGAGTCCCCAGCATCCACTTAGGAAGTTAGAGAAAAATTATTATTTGACACAGCTTCTTTTGCTATGGAGCTGATTCAGAGATGGATTTTATAGCACAGCCTCTGTATCTTTGTATGCAGTGGCTGTGCAAAATTCTGCAAAAGTTGTAAAGTGCATCATAAGAAGGATGGTATCCGGACTCCAGGTCGACAACAAAAAGCTCGACACACCTTAGGTCGACGCCAATTGGTCAACACACCTTAGGTCAACATGGACAAAAGGTTGACATGGACAAAAGGTCGACAGGAACAAGGTCTACATGGAAAAAAGTCGACATGAGTTTTTCACGATTTTTTTCTTTTTTGGAACCTTTTCATACTTAACGATCCACGTGGACTACGATTGGAACGGTAATCTGTGCCGAGCGAAGCGAGCCATGCGAGGGGACGCGGTGCACTAATTGGGGTTCCCGGTCACTCTACGCAGAAAACGACACCAAAAAAACATAAAAAACTCATGTAGACCTTTTTACATGTCGACCTTGTTCCTGTCAACATTTTCTCCATGTTGACCCTTTGTCCATGTCGACCTTAGGTGTGTCGACCAATTGACGTCGACCTAAGGTGTGTCGACCTTTTTGTTGTCGACCCTGAGTCCCAGACCCAAGAAAAAGATGCCTACTGCAAAGTTCTGTGACCTGTTTGCTGCATCCAAAGATGCAGCATCGGATCCTGTGTGTGAGCATCGGACATCTGCTTAACCCTCCAGGTTACTCAGATGTCCAACAAAATCCTGACAACATGCCTCCGTTTTCTGGAACATTCCCAATCACCACCCCCAAACACCAGCAGCATGTCATTCATGCAGCAACTGTTGGGGCATTGTTACTGATGTCACGGGACCAGATCTGCACATGTGCAGTGCGGCTCCTGCACATGAGCAGATAGTTAAGCATTGTACATGTACATCAATATCAGATTTATGTAAATCTCTGAATCGGGGCCTCAGTTAGAAGTACATCAGCTTGTTTTAGAGCCACAAAAATGTATGTATATCACCAATGGCGGTTCCTATCTTTAGACTTAAGGAGGGCTGCATTTGCCTATGTACTGCTAATTGCACAGAGTATACCACATAAAGATAATATAGTTTTAAATCACATTGATCTATAGCATAGACTTATAATAACTAACAGAACACTCTCTTCACCATTAATGGTACAGAAACCCCCTCCACCCTCTTTTTTTTTTTTTTTTTAACTAGGTGACTAGGTGCAAAGACAATGGCTCCACCCCCCTGGTGCACCCTCAATTCACCCCACCCCCCAGGCTCTGATTATCCTGCAGTTCAATAAATCATAGAGTAGGATGACCATCGGTGGGTGATGCCATTGATGGTTCCCTTGTGAATGGTTTTGTAACATTCAAGTTAACGATCATTGTTTAACCCACTGATGGCCACAAGTTCACTATAGCAATATTATATATATACAGATGGGTCCATGTTTATCTTGGCCTTTAATAGGATTCACTGAGACTGGGCAGTCGGACTTAATCCACCGCTGTAATGACTTAATCCCCTGCTGTATTGTTCTCTGTATTGTATTGCAGCTGAGAACAATAGATGAATGGTTTATGTAAATAAACCATTTTGTGCCTAGGCGCAGCAAAGAAGCCAAGATAACCGTGGATCTATCTGTCCCAGAGAGGCTATCTAATCGCACAGAGACAGACGTTTGGCGTTTGGCGTTACCTTTATGTGTAATACCTGCGATCATCCACCAGATGTCGCTTTTTACAATCACCACTGCACATGCGTGTGTGCTCCCCTAAAATACAATACTGAAATACTGTATACTGTATAGTTAGGACTACTTTACTAGTGCGTCTCGTTACGCTGAATCCCGCAGACAAAGCAACATAAACCCAGTAGTGTACACTGACGCAAATGGACGTGTTAGAAGTTCATTATTGCCTAATAATATAAAAAAAATATTGTACAGTGTGTTAGCATCCTAATCCGTAGCCACTATGGCTTAATCAAAACTAAAGGATTTATTCATCTGTCTGCGGCGAAGTGGTGAAGTGTTCCGCTTCGTATACTCAGAGTCCCGTGTTCGATTCCTAAAGTACTGTACAGTACGAACGCATGTTAGTTTTTTCCAGACACTTTATAATTTTTTTTATTCACATAAACCAGGGCAAAGCTGCAGGAGCGGATGTACTGTTAAGGTTCTATGCACCATACGGTACACACAGGGCCGTTTCTAGACAATTTGGCTCCCAGTGCAAGATTTCAAAATGCGCCCCCCCCCCCCCCCCATTGCTATAAAAAAAATTTGCGTGCCCCCCCATATAGCCAGAAAAAAAGCATGCGCGCGCCGAAGGCGCGCGCGCTCCCGACAAGGCTCTGTGGCCTGATTAAAATGGGCGTGGTCTCATTACAGTGGGCGTGGCCTCGTCTGATATCACACCCACCACAGGGGGAAAAAATAAAAATAAAAAAGTCCCCTTTTTACACATTACACCAGGCAAGTGTCCCCATATTACACAGCGCGGCAGGCAGGTGTCCCCATTTACAAAGTGCGGCAGGCAGGTGTCCCCATTTTACAAAGTGCGGCAGGCAGGTGTCCCCATTTAACAAAGTGCGGCAGGCAGGTGTCCCAATTTAACAAAGTGCGGCAGGCAGGTGTCCCCATTTAACAAAGTGCGGCAGGCAGGTGTCCCCATTTTACACAGTACGGTAAGCAGATATCCCCATTTTACACAGTACGCAGGCAGATATCCCCATTTTACACAGTACGCAGGCAGGTGTCCCCATTTTACACAGTACGCAGGCAGGTGTCCCCATTTTACTCAGTACGCAGGCACGTGCCCCCATTTTACACAGTACGCAGGCAGGTGTCCCCATTTTACACAGTGCGACAGGTATCCCCATTTTACACAGTACGCAGGCATGTGTCCCCATTTTACACAGTGCGGCAGGTATCCCCATTTTACACAGTACGCAGGCATGTGTCCCCATTTTACACAGTGCGGTAGGTATCCCCATTTTACACAGTGCGGTAGGTATCCCCATTTTATACAGTGCGGCAGGTATCCCCATTTTATACAGTGCGGCAGGTGCCCCCATTTTACACAGTGCGGCGGGTATCCACAGTTTACACAGTGTGGCAGATATCCCTATTTTACACAGTGCGGCAGGTATCCCCATTTTACACAGTACGCAGGCATGTGTCCCCATTTTACACAGTGCGGCAGGTATCCCCATTTTACACAGTACGCAGGCACGTGCCCCCATTTTACACAGTACGCAGGCAGATATCCCCATTTTACACAGTGCGGCAGGTATCCCCATTTTACACAGTACGCAGGCATGTGTCCCCATTTTACACAGTGCGGCAGGTATCCCCATTTTACACAGTACGCAGGCATGTGTCCCCATTTTACACAGTGCGGTAGGTATCCCCATTTTACACAGTGCGGTAGGTATCCCCATTTTATACAGTGTGGCAGGTATCCCCATTTTATACAGTGCGGCAGGTGCCCCCATTTTACACAGTGCGGCAGGTATCCCCATTTTACACAGTGTGGCAGATATCCCCATTTTACACAGTGCGGCAGGTATCCCCATTTTACACAGTGCGGCAGGTATCCCCATTTTACACAGTGCGGCAGGTATCCCCATTTTACACAGTGCGGTAGGTATCCCCATTTTATACAGTGCGGCAGGTGCCCCCATTTTACACAGTGCGGCAGGTATCCCCATTTTAAACAGTGCGGAAGGTATCCCCATTTTACACAGTGCAGCAGGAGCCCCCATTTTACACAGTGCGGCAGGTGCCCCCATTTTACACTGTGCGGCAGGTATCCCCATTTTACACAGTGCGGAAGGTATCCCCATTTTACACAGTGCGCAGGTGTCAAGTGGGGGGGGGAGGGAGGGAGAGAGAGAGAGAGAGAGAGAATGCTTACAACTTGCCGCTCTTCGGGTCCCGCGCGCCGGCCGCCTCCTCCTTCGATGGTTATCTTTGACTACTCCTCTCCTCCATCTCTCTTCCACCCGAGCGCTCCTGCTCGGGGGGCGGGGCTTCGTGGAATGACGCGTTTGCGTCGTGACATCACGACGCAAACGCGTCATTCCGCGAAGCCCCGCCCCGAGCAGGAGCGCTCGGGGGGAGAGAGAGGGAGGAGAGGAGTAGTCACAAAGTGCCGCGGCGGGCGCCCCGTGCGGTTGCACGGCTCGCCCGCCGCTAGAAACGGCACTGGGTACACATACAATTCTGTGGCAGGGCAGACTCAATCGAAATGGCTACTGCCTGTGACTCCTTGCCCCATGGAGGCCCTTAGCTATGGAGCGAGTGACGACATAGATTTTGCGGATAGCGGGGCAGTGCTGAAGGTGCGTAACCATCCCCTCGCTAACACACAAGGGCATCAAATGCTACGGAGCAATGCTGAAGGAGTGTCACAAACCCCTCGCTAAAATACATAGGGGCGATATGGATAAGCGATGTCTATGCACATTACGGTACACCGGACTCGATCGCATAGCACACTGTCAAAATGGCCATCGCCCCTGAACCCCCACCACGTGGCAGGCAGCGCTCAGAGATCGAGTGAGAGATAGCTGAAGTCTTGAAGGCTATGGGGCAATGCTGAAGGAGCGTCACAATCCCCTCTCTAAAATACACAGGGGCGATAGGGATAAGCGAGGTCTACTGTATGTACATTACGGTACACCGGACTCGATCGCATAGCACACTGACAAAATGGCCGTCGCCCCTGAACCCCCACCACATGGCAGGCAGCGCTTGGAGATCGAGTGAGAGATAGCAGAAGTCTTGAAGGCTACGGGGCAATGCTGAAGGAGCGTCACAATCCCCTCGCTAAAATAACAGTACACAGAGGCAATGAGGTCCCGTAGAATGATCAAATAATAAATGCTGTTTAATGTACAGTATACAGACCCAAAACAAGGAACGTAAGCAACAGTGTGGTTAATAAAAGTCAGGGATGTGGTGCAGTACAGTAAGTCAGCGGCCAAGTCCCCTAGCTATTAAGGCTTAATATCACTGCTTACAGTATATTTAGACATGAGCTTGTGTACAGTATCTGTCATGAGGTGTTTTTTTCACTGACACTATTATTTTTTTCTATTGTAATATACAGAGGCGGCAAACTAGCCAAACGGGAATAATCAGCTTCTGCTGAATAAAATGAGATGCTACAGTACATGCCTATATTCTGTGTGTGACTGCGGCTCTATGAAATGAAATCTGAAAATTTAAATATGAAATGCATTACTAATGTGCGGCATTATGTGTATAAGGTGTACTACAATATTTTCTGGCGTAACATAAGGAAAGGGCACTACTGCATGGTCTAATGCAGTGGTTCTCAAACTCGGTCCTCAGGACCCCACACAGTGCATGTTTTGCAGGTAAACCAGCAAGTGCACAGGTGTATTAATTACTCACTGACACATTTTAAAAGGTCCATACAGTAGGTGGAGCTAATTATTTCACTTGTGATTCTGTGAGACATGCAAAACATGCACTGTGTGGGGTCCTGAGGACTGAGTTTGAGAACCTGTGGTCTAATGTAAATAAAGATCAATGTGGTGGGGTGTAATGTGAATAAGGGGCAATACTGTTAGGAGTAATGTGGTACTATCATATGGTAACGAGAATAAGAGACACTACTGCATGATATAATGTGAATAAAGTTGCAGTACTGTGTTGTGTCATTTCATCTTGGGGTATTATTGTGTTACCATGCCCCTTCCCAGCAAGAACATGCACTGTTTTGGGCTGGCACTAAATGTGCACATTGTTCCTATTTAAATTATAGGGGGTAGGAGCGCCAAAATGGGTGATGGTGCTGGGAAAGGAGTGCAGGGTTAGCGGCGAAACTAGCATCTGTGCAAGAGGGCATCAGCCAAAATCTATCCTAGGGCATCATGTTGGTCAGGTATGGCTCTGATAATACTGTATACTGTTCTCTTACTGTACTTTGCATTCAATAGAGATGCTGTTTACACACAGGTTTTCCATGAATCATTGGCAATGCTGCAGGAGTGTCTCATTAGGCAATCTAAAATATACCACGACTATGGGTGGGGATACAGTAGGTAAGTTCTGTCACCATAAGCTGTCTGCTGTGTATAGCAGATTTCCATCTGGGATGCATTTGTGTGTTTGTAATAAGAATTATTTTTTTACTGTACATTTAGTGGATACAGTATTTCGCTAGAGATGAGCGCCTGAAATTTTTCGGGTTTTGTGTTTTGGTTTTGGGTTCGGTTCCGCGGCCGTGTTTTGGGTTCGACCGCGTTTTGGCAAAACCTCACCGAATTTTTTTTGTCGGATTCGGGTGTGTTTTGGATTCGGGTGTTTTTTTTCAAAAAACCCTAAAAAACAGCTTAAATCATAGAATTTGGGGGTCATTTTGATCCCAAAGTATTATTAACCTCAAAAACCATAATTTCCACTCATTTTCAGTCTATTCTGAATACCTCACACCTCACAATATTATTTTTAGTCCTAAAATTTGCACCTAGGTCGCTGGATGACTAAGCTAAGCGACCCTAGTGGCCGACACAAACACCGTGCCCATCTAGGAGTGGCATTGCAGTGTCACGCAGGATGGCCCTTCCAAAAAACCCTCCCCAAACAGCACATGACGCAAAGAAAAAAAGAGGCGCAATGAGGTAGCTGTGTGAGTAAGATAAGCGACCCTAGTGGCCGACACAAACACCGTGCCCATCTAGGAGTGTCACTGCAGTGTCACGCAGGATGGCCCTTCCAAAAAACCCTCCCCAAACAGCACATGACGCAAAGAAAAAAAGAGGCGCAATGAGGTAGCTGTGTGAGTAAGATAAGCGACCCTAGTGGCCGACACAAACACCGGGCCCATCTAGGAGTGGCACTGCAGTGTCACGCAGGATGTCCCTTCCAAAAAACCCTCCCCAAACAGCACATGACGCAAAGAAAAAAAGAGGCGCAATGAGGTAGCTGACTGTGTGAGTAAGATAAGCGACCCTAGTGGCCGACACAAACACCGGGCCCATCTTGGAGTGGCACTGCAGTGTCACGCAGGATGTCCCTTCCAAAAAACCCTCCCCAAACAGCACATGACGCAAAGAAAAAAAGAGGCGCAATGAGGTAGCTGACTGTGTGAGTAAGATAAGCGACCCTAGTGGCCGACACAAACACCGGGCCCATCTAGGAGTGGCACTGCAGTGTCACGCAGGATGTCCCTTCCAAAAAACCCTCCCCAAACAGCACATGACGCAAAGAAAAAAAGAGGCGCAATGAGGTAGCTGACTGTGTGAGTAAGATAAGCGACCCTAGTGGCCGACACAAACACCGGGCCCATCTAGGAGTGGCACTGCAGTGTCACGCAGGATGTCCCTTCCAAAAAACCCTCCCCAAACAGCACATGACGCAAAGAAAAAGAAAAGAAAAAAGAGGTGCAAGATGGAATTGTCCTTGGGCCCTCCCACCCACCCTTATGTTGTATAAACAGGACATGCACACTTTAACCAACCCATCATTTCAGTGACAGGGTCTGCCACACGACTGTGACTGATTGACGGGTTGGTTTGGACCCCCCCCAAAAAAGAAGCAATTAATCTCTCCTTGCACAAACTGGCTCTACAGAGGCAAGATGTCCACCTCATCATCATCCTCCGATATATCACTGTGTACATCCCCCTCCTCACAGATTATCAATTCGTCCCCACTGGAATCCACCATCTCAGCACCCTGTGTACTTTGTGGAGGCAATTGCTGCTGGTGAATGTCTCCACGGAGGAATTGATTATAATTCATTTTAATGAACATCATCTCCACATTTTCTGGATGTAACCTCGTACGCCGATTGCTGACAAGGTGAGCGGCGGCACTAAACACTCTTTCGGAGTACACACTTGTGGGAGGGCAACTTAGGTAGAATAAAGCCAGTTTGTGCAAGGGCCTCCAAATTTCCTCTTTTTTCTGACAGTATAAGTACGGACTGTGTGACGTGCCTACTTGGATGCGGTCACTCATATAATCCTCCACCATTCTTTCAATGGTGAGAGAATCATATGCAGTGACAGTAGACGACATGTCCGTAATCGTTGTCAGGTCCTTCAGTCCGGACCAGATGTCAGCATCAGCAGTCGCTCCAGACTGCCCTGCATCACCGCCAGCGGGTGGGCTCGGAATTCTGAGCCTTTTCCTCGCACCCCCAGTTGCGGGAGAATGTGAAGGAGGAGATGTTGTTGACAGGTCGCGTTCCGCTTGACTTGACAATTTTCTCTCCAGCAGGTCTTTCAACCCCAGCAGACTTGTGTCTGCCGGAAAGAGAGATCCAAGGTAGGCTTTAAATCTAGGATCGAGCACGGTGGCCAAAATGTAGTGCTCTGATTTCAACAGATTGACCACCCGTGAATCCTTGTTAAGCGAATTAAGGGCTCCATCCACAAGTCCCACATGCCTAGCGGAATCGCTCTGTGTTAGCTCCTCCTTCAATGTCTCCAGCTTCTTCTGCAAAAGCCTGATGAGGGGAATGACCTGACTCAGGCTGGCAGTGTCTGAACTGACTTCACGTGTGGCAAGTTCAAAGGGCATCAGAACCTTGCACAACGTTGAAATCATTCTCCACTGCGCTTGAGACAGGTGCATTCCACCTCCTATATCGTGCTCAATTGTATAGGCTTGAATGGCCTTTTGCTGCTCCTCCAACCTCTGAAGCATATAGAGGGTTGAATTCCACCTCGTTACCACTTCTTGCTTCAGATGATGGCAGGGCAGGTTCAGTAGTTTTTGGTGGTGCTCCAGTTTTCTGTACGTGGTGCCTGTACGCCGAAAGTGTCCCGCAATTCTTCTGGCCACCGACAGCATCTCTTGCACGCCCCTGTCGTTTTTTAAAAAATTCTGCACCACCAAATTCATTGTATGTGCAAAACATGGGACGTGCTGGAATTTGCCCAGATTTAATGCACACACAATATTGCTGGCGTTGTCCGATGCCACAAATCCACAGGAGAGTCCAATTGGGGTAAGCCATTCCGCGATGATCTTCCTCAGTTGCCGTAAGAGGTTTTCAGCTGTGTGCGTATTCTGGAAACCGGTGATACAAAGCGTAGCCTGCCTAGGAAAGAGTTGGCGTTTGCGAGATGCTGCTACTGGTGCCGCCGCTGCTGTTCTTGCGGCGGGAGTCCATACATCTACCCAGTGGGCTGTCACAGTCATATAGTCCTGACCCTGCCCTGCTCCACTTGTCCACATGTCCGTGGTTAAGTGGACATTGGGTACAGCTGCATTTTTTAGGACACTGGTGACTCTTTTTCTGAGGTCTGTGTACATTTTCGGTATCGCCTGCCTAGAGAAATGGAACCTAGATGGTATTTGGTACCGGGGACACAGTACCTCCAACAAGTCTCTAGTTGGCTCTGCAGTAATGATGGATACCGGAACCACGTTTCTCACCACCCAGGATGTCAAGGCCTCAGTTATCCGCTTTGCAGTAGGATGACTGCTGTGATATTTCATCTTCCTCGCAAAGGACTGTTGGACAGTCAATTGCTTGGTGGAAGTAGTACAAGTGGTCTTACGACTTCCCCTCTGGGATGACCATCGACTCCCAGCAGCAACAACAGCAGCGCCAGCAGCAGTAGGCGTTACACGCAAGGATGCATCGGAGGAATCCCAGGCAGGAGAGGAATCATCAGAATTGCCAGTGACATGGCCTGCAGGACTATTGGCATTCCTGGGGAAGGAGGAAATTGACACTGAGGGAGTTGGTGGGGTGGTTTGCGTGAGCTTGGTTACAAGAGGAAGGGATTTACTGGTCAGTGGACTGCTTCCGCTGTCGGCCCAAGTTTTTGAACTTGTCACTGACTTATTATGAATGCGCTGCAGGTGACGTATAAGGGAGGATGTTCCGAGGTGGTTAACGTCCTTACCCCTACTTATTACAGCTTGACAAAGGGAACACACGGCTTGACACCTGTTGTCCGCATTTCTGGTGAAATACTTCCACACCGAAGAGCTGATTTTTTTGGTATTTTCACCAGGCATGTCAACGGCCATATTCCTCCCACGGACAACAGGTGTCTCCCCGGGTGCCTGACTTAAACAAACCACCTCACCATCAGAATCCTCCTGGTCAATTTCCTCCCCAGCGCCAGCAACACCCATATCCTCCTCATCCTGGTGTACTTCAACACTGACATCTTCAATCTGACTATCAGGAACTGGACTGCGGGTGCTCCTTCCATCACTTGCAGGGGGCGTGCAAATGGTGGAAGGCGCATGCTCTTCACGTCCAGTGTTGGGAAGGTCAGGCATCGCAACCGACACAATTGGAGTCGGACTCTCCTTGTGGATTTGGGATTTCGAAGAACGCACAGTTCTTTGCGGTGCTACTGCTTTTGCCAGCTTGAGTCTTTTCATTTTTCTAGCGAGAGGCTGAGTGCTTCCATCCTCATGTGAAGCTGAACCACTAGCCATGAACATAGGCCAGGGCCTCAGCCGTTCCTTGCCACTCCGTGTGGTAAATGGCATATTGGCAAGTTTACGCTTCTCCTCCGACAATTTTATTTTAGGTTTTGGAGTTCATTTTTTACTGATATTTGGTGTTTTGGATTTGACATGCTCTGTACTATGACATTGGGCATCGGCCTTGGCAGACGACGTTGCTGGCATTTCATCGTCTCGGCCATGACTAGTGGCAGCAGCTTCAGCACGAGGTGGAAGTGGATCTTGATCTTTCCCTAATTTTGGAACCTCAACATTTTTGTTCTCCATATTTTAATAGGCACAACTAAAAGGCACCTCAGGTAAACAATGGAGATGGAAGGATACTAGTATACAATTATGGATGGACTGCCGAGTGCCGACACAGAGGTAGCTACAGCCGTGGACTACTGTACTGTGTCTGCTGCTAATATAGACTGGTTAATAAAGAGATGTAGTATGTATGTATAAAGAAGAAAGAAAAAAAAACCACGGGTAGGTGGTATACAATTATGGACGGACTGCCGAGTGCCGACACAGAGGTAGCTACAGCCGTGGACTACTGTACTGTGTCTGCTGCTAATATAGACTGGTTGATAAAGAGATGTAGTATGTATGTATAAAGAAGAAAGAAAAAAAAACCACGGGTAGATGGTATACAATTATGGATGGACTGCCGAGTGCCGACACAGAGGTAGCTACAGCCGTGGACTACTGTACTGTGTCTGCTGCTAATATAGACTGGTTGATAAAGAGATGTAGTATGTATGTATAAAGAAGAAAGAAAAAAAAACCACGGGTAGGTGGTATACAATTATGGATGGACTGCCGAGTGCCGACACAGAGGTAGCTACAGCCGTGGACTACTGTACTGTGTCTGCTGCTAATATAGACTGGTTGATAAAGAGATGTAGTATGTATGTATAAAGAAGAAGAAAAAAAAACAACGGGTAGGTGGTATACAATTATGGACGGACTGCCGAGTGCCGACACAGAGGTAGCTACAGCCGTGGACTACCGTACTGTACTGTGTCTGCTGCTAATATAGACTGGTTGATAATGAGATGTAGTATGTATGTATAAAGAAGAAAGAAAAAAAAACCACGGGTAGGTGGTATACAATTATGGATGGACTGCCGAGTGCCGACACAGAGGTAGCTACAGCCGTGGACTACTGTACTGTGTCTGCTGCTAATATAGACTGGTTGATAAAGAGATGTAGTATGTATGAATAAAGAAGAAAGAAAAAAAAACCACGGGTAGGTGGTATACAATTATGGACGGACTGCCGAGTGCCGACACAGAGGTAGCTACAGCCGTGGACTACTGTACTGTGTCTGCTGCTAATATAGACTGGTTGATAATGAGATGTAGTATGTATGTATAAAGAAGAAAGAAAAAAAAACCACGGGTAGGTGGTATACAATTATGGATGGACTGCCGAGTGCCGACACAGAGGTAGCTACAGCCGTGAACTACCGTACTGTGTCTGCTGCGACTGGATGATAAATAATGATATAAAAAATATATATATATCACTACTGCAGCCGGACAGGTATATATTATATAATGACGGACCTGCTGGACACTGTCTGTCAGCAGAATGAGTTTTTTATAGAATAAAAAAAAAACACCACACAAGTCACACGACGAGTGTTTAACTTTTTCAGGCAATCACAATATAGTATACTACTAACTATACTGGTGGTCAGTGTGGTCAGGTCACTGGTCAGTCACACTGGCAGTGGCACTCCTGCAGCAAAAGTGTGCACTGTTTAATTTTAATAATATGTACTCCTGGCTCCTGCTATAACCTATAACTGGCACTGCTCCCCAGTCTCCCCCACAATTATAAGCTGTGTGAGCACAGTCAGATATATACATAGATGATGCAGCACACTGGGCTGAGCAGTGCACACAGATATGGTATGTGACTGAGTCACTGTGTATCGTTTTTTTCAGGCAGAGAACGGATTATATTAAATAAAACTGCACTGTCTGGTGGTCACTGTGGTCAGTCACTACTAAACTCTGCACTCTCTACAGTACTCCTAAGCTCCAGTAAATCAAGTGTCTCTGTTTAAAATCAATCTCACTCTCTCTCTTCTAATCTAAATGAAGAGGACGCCAGCCACGTCCTCTCCCTATGAATCTCAATGCACGTGTGAAAATGGCGGCAACGCGCGGCTCCTTATATAGAATCCGAGTCTCGCGATAGAATCCGAGCCTCGCGAGAATCCGACAGCGTCATGATGACGTTTGGGCGCGCTCGGGTTAACCGAGCAAGGCGGGAAGATCCGAGTCGCTCGGACCCGTGAAAAAAAACATGAAGTTCGGGCGGGTTCGGATTCCGAGGAACCGAACCCGCTCATCTCTATATTTCGCCCCCATAACGGCACATCATACTGTACAGTTACCCCCATGTACTGTACCGTACCATACTGTATAATGGAATATTTATTGGAAAAGCATCAATATTAATGTAAAAAAAAGTATTTATTACAACATCCGATTGCATGTACTATACTGATCAAAATGTACAGTACTCTTATTCAGGACTTATAAAACAGAAAATAACTGTTCATACACATCAATAACATTACTACTGTATAATATTCTACATTAGTTTATGCAATAATCAGACAAAGGCAATTTTATAAACATTTTTAATAATGCACCAATTTAAAATTTTAAACAGAAAATACAGTACAGAACTACATATTTGTGGCTTGACCATTTCTTTCGACTATAACAGGTAATACTTTATACAGGTGATTTATATAATTATTACAATGTTCAGGTATGAGTACTTCTAGCCAAAATTTCTTTATCCCATCCGCCAGCTGCTGTTTTGTTGTTGGGTTCACAACACTCCTAATGTACCTCTTCAATTGAGCCCACACTAATTCAATTGGATTCATGTCTGGTGATCTATAAAAAAAAAAAAAAAAAAGAGTATAGAAAAAAAGTTAGTCAATTAATGACATTAAATAGAGAAAATTAAACATACGGTATTGTACTGTTTATTAAACCAAAAAATACATTTACAGTACTAGAGTGCTATCCAAAATTTTACTTGTACACTGTTGAAAGAATACTCACTCTGGTGGTGTGCGTTCCCAATTCATACCTTTCTCTTCCATAAATTTGGCTGAGGCGGAGTGTTTAGGATCATTGTCTTGGAATATTTATTCACAAATGGCACCATACATCCCTCTACTATTGTTTCTTGGAAAAATGTCTTATCCATGATCCCTATAGAAATAAAAAAATGTTGTTCATTAATAAGCAACTCATTTTATTGTGCAGTTACATGTACTCTACAGTACAGCATGTATTTTTACAGAACACAGGCACATAATAAAGTATAGTACTGTACCTTCAAAAAATAGTAGGGGACCAGCTCCTAATCGTGTTATGCCTCCCCATACATGGACTTTCAATGGATGCTTTGGGCGTGGTTTTAATGAGATGTGGTTACGTTTCCGGAATGACATTCTGGAGAACCGCTCAAGGGCAACAGACGATTCAATTGTAAAAAATGACATCATGAAATGTTTCACCACTCTCAATCCATTGCCGTGCCTGTTCCACTCTCTTTTCTTAATTCACATCTCTTATCATGGGAGATATCCTGTGAAGAGCCAAAAATAATGAATCAGATACAGTAATGAAAGAGATTACTGTATATACAGTAGACTGTATGTGCAGTATACTGTATTATATACCTGCTGTATACATTAAACTGTACATACATTACAGTATATACAGAGTAATATATATATATATATATATATATATACTGTACATACACACACATACATACATACATACATACACACAAACACAGTATACAGTATGTAATCATCACAATAAGCCGGCAATGTTTCATTGCTGTCTCTGAGTGCCTATACAGTAGGTATCTCTTTTGGGATAGATTATATATATATATATATATATATATATAATATATATATATATGTACATACACACACACACACACACACACATACTGTATATAGTATAAAGTACACACTCTGTATAATGATTTATGGCATTGTTATATCACTTATCAAGGGATTATTAACAGTGAATAAGTGTGCATTTACTGTATGGTTTATACTGCTTTCAGTATTTACCTTGTTGTGCCAAAGGTCCATCCCATTTTCCGTCGCATCTTTCTGACGCTGGTGGCCGATATGTCCAGGTCATACTTGGAATGGAGAATTTGTTTTATTTGCAAAGCAGTACGCTCATCATCCTCACGAGTTAGTTCCTCCACAATTTGTTGCACTCTCGTACTGTACAATACAGTATGAAAAATATGAATTAATGAACAGCACAATCACAGTTAGATAAAGTTTTTTTTTTTATTTCCAAAAAATTGTCTATTGTATACAGCAAGTCATTTAAACATTACAGTAGTGTACAGTACGTACCATGTGCATTTTGTAGGAAATACAAATCTGGGCGTTGTTCTCTCGAAAGTGCACCGTTTCTAAAGTGACTATAATGCCACTTTCCTTGAGCCATGCATGGATCTCTTTGATGGTTTTATTTTCTTTTTTCATGTTGGCAATTATCTTGCTCATAGTTTTGTTGATAGTTACTGGCATGTTGTCCAACTGTAATTCCTGTATGGAGAAAAAAATAAGAATTTACTTACCGATAATTCTATTTCTCGTAGTCCGTAGTGGATGCTGGGGACTCCGTAAGGACCATGGGGAATAGCGGCTCCGCAGGAGACTGGGCACATCTAAAGAAAGCTTTAGGACTATCTGGTGTGCACTGGCTCCTCCCTACATGACCCTCCTCCAAGCCTCAGTTAGGATACTGTGCCCGGACGAGCGTACACAATAAGGAAGGATTTTGAATCCCGGGTAAGACTCATACCAGCCACACCAATCACACTGTACAACTTGTGATCTGAACCCAGTTAACAGCATGATAACAGAGGAGCCTCTAGAAAAGATGGCTCACTACAGCAATAACCCGATTTTTTGGTAACAATAACTATGTACCAGTATTGCAGACAATCCGCACTTGGGATGGGCGCCCAGCATCCACTACGGACTACGAGAAATAGAATTATCGGTAAGTAAATTCTTATTTTCTCTAACGTCCTAAGTGGATGCTGGGGACTCCGTAAGGACCATGGGGATTATACCAAAGCTCCCAAACGGGCGGGAGAGTGCGGATGACTCTGCAGCACCAATTGAGAGAACTCCAGGTCCTCCTCAGCCAGGGTATCAATTTTGTAGAATTTTACAAACGTATTTGCTCCTGACCAAGTAGCTGCTCGGCAAAGTTGTAAAGCCGAGACCCCTCGGGCAGCCGCCCAAGATGAGCCCACCTTCCTTGTGGAGTGGGCATTTACAGATTTTTGGCTGTGGCAGGCCTGCCACAGAATGTGCAAGCTGAATTGTACTACAAATCCAACGAGCAATAGTCTGCTTAGAAGCAGGAGCACCCAGCTTGTTGGGTGCATACAGGATAAACAGCGAGTCAGATTTTCTGACTCCAGCCGTCCTGGAAACATATATTTTCAGGGCCCTGACAACGTCTAGCAACTTGGAGTCCTCCAAGTCCCTAGTAGCCGCAGGCACCACAATAGGTTGGTTCAGGTGAAACGCTGAAACCACCTTAGGGAGAAACTGAGGACGAGTCCTCAATTCCGCCCTGTCCGAATGGAAAATCAGATAAGGGCTTTTACAGGATAAAGCCGCCAATTCTGACACGCGCCTGGCCCAGGCCAGGGCCAACAGCATGACCACTTTCCATGTGAGATATTTTAACTCCACAGATTTAAGTGGTTCAAACCAATGTGACTTTTGGAACCCAAAAAACTACATTGAGATCCCAAAGTGCCACTGGAGGCACAAAAGGAGGCTGTATATGCAGTACCCCTTTTACAAACGTCTGAACTTCAGGGACTGAAGCTAGTTCTTTTTGGAAGAAAATTGACAGGGCCGAAATTTGAACCTTAATGGACCCCAATTTCAGGCCCATAAACACTCCTGTTTGCAGGAAATGTAGGAATCGACCCAGTTGAATTTCCTCCGTCGGGCCTTACTGGCCTCGCACCACGCAACATATTTTCGCCAAATGCGGTGATAATGTTTTGCGGTTACATCCTTCCTGGCTTTGATCAGGATAGGGATGACTTCATCCGGAATGCCTTTTTTCCTTCAGGATCCGGCGTTCAACCGCCATGCCGTCAAACGCAGCCGCGGTAAGTCTTGGAACAGACAGGGTCCTTGTTGGAGCAGGTCCCTTCTTAGAGGTAGAGGCCACGGATCCTCCGTGAGCATCTCTTGAAGTTCCGGTTACCAAGTCCTTCTTGGCCAATCCGGAGCCACGAATATAGTGCTTACTCCTCTCCATCTTATCAATCTCAGTACCTTGGGTATGAGAGGCAGAGGAGGGAACACATACACTGACTGGTACACCCACGGTGTTACCAGAGCGTCTACAGCTATTGCCTGAGGGTCCCTTGACCTGGCGCAATACCTGTCGAGTTTTTCCCAACTGTTTATAATCATGTGGAAGACTTCTGGGTGAAGTCCCCACTCTCCCGGGTGGAGGTCGTGCTGAGGAAGTCTGCTTCCCAGTTGTCCACTCCCGGAATGAATACTGCTGACAGTGCTATCACATGATTTTCCGCCCAGCGAAGAATCCTTGCAGCTTCTGCCATTGCCCTCCTGCTTCTTGTGCCACCCTGTCTGTTTACGTGGGTGACTGCCGTGATGTTGTCCGACTGGATCAACACCGGCTGACCTTGAAGCAGAGGTCTTGCTAAGCTTAGAGCATTGTAAATGGCCCTTAGCTTCAGGATATTTATGTGAAGTGATGTCTCCAGGCTTGACCATAAGCCCTGGATATTCCTTCCCTGTGTGACTGCTCCCCAGCCTCGCAGGCTGGCATCCGTGGTCACCAGGACCCAGTCCTGAATGCCGAATCTGCGGCCCTCTAGAAGATGAGCACTCTGCAACCACCACAGGAGGGACACCCTTGTCCTTGGTGACAGGGTTATCCGCTGATGCATCTGAAGATGCGACCCGGACCATTTGTCCAGCAGGTCCCACTGGAAAGTTCTTGCGTGGAATCTGCCGAATGGGATTGCTTCGTAGGAAGCCACCATTTTACCCAGAACCCTTGTGCATTGATGCACTGAGACTTGGCTCGGTTTTAGGAGGTTCCTGACTAGCTCGGATAACTCCCTGTCTTTCCCCTCCGGGAGAAACACCTTTTTCTGGACTGTGTCCAGGATCATCCCTAGGAACCGAAGACAAGTCGTCGGAACCAGCTGCGATTTTGGAATATTGAGAATCCAATCGTGCTGCCGCAACACTACCTGAGATAGTGCTACACCGACCTCCAACTGTTCCCTGGATCTTACCCTTATCAGGGAATCGTCCAAGTAAGGGATAACTAAAATTCCCTTCCTTCGAAGGAATATCATCATTTCGGCCATTACCTTGGTAAAGACCCGGGGTGCCGTGGACCATCCATACGGCAGCGTCTGAACTGATAGTGACAGTTCTGTACCATAAACCTGAGGTACCCTTGGTGAGAAGGGTAAATTTTGACATGAAGGTAAGCATCCTTGATGTCCCGAGACATCATGTAGTCCCCTTCTTCCAGGTTCGCAATCACTGCTCTGAGTGACTCAATCTTGAATTTGAACCTCTGTATGTAAGTGTTCAAAGATTTCATTGAGACGGGCCCCCCACCGTGCCTGATTCTGCTTGTAAAGCCCCAGCGTCATACTGAGGGCTTGGCAGAGGCGGGAGAGGGTTTCTGTTCCTGGGAACTGGCTGATTTCTGCAGCCTTTTTCCTCTCCCTCTGTCACGGGGCAGAAATGAGGAACATTTTGCCCGCTTGTCCACGAAAAGACTGCGCCTGATAATACGGCGTCTTCTCATGTTGAGAGGCGACCTGGGGTACAAACGTGGATTTCCCAGCTGTTGCCTGTTTGACCCCAAATAACTCCTCCCCTTATTAATGCAATACTTCCAAATGCCGTTTGGAATACGTGTCCATAACCCTCTACTGGTAGAAATGGACAACGCACTTAGACTTGATACCAGTCGGCAAATATTCCGCTGTGCATCACGCATATATAGAAATGCATCTTTTAGGCAAAAATATACTGTCCCTATCTAGGGTATCAATATTTTCAGTCAGGGAATCCGACCACGCCAACCCAGCACTGCACATCCAGGCTGAGGCGATTGCTGGTCGCAGTATAACACCAGTATGTGTGTAAATACATTTTAGGATACCCTCCTGCTTTCTATCAGCAGGATCCTTAAGGGCGGCCATCTCAGGAGAGGGTAGAGCCCTTACAAGCGTGTGAGCGCTTTATCCACCCTAGGGGGTGCTTCCCAACGCACCCTAACCTCTGGCGGGAAAGGATATAATGCCAATAACATTTTAGAAATTATCAGTTGTTATCGGGGGAAAACCACGCATCATCACACACCTCATTTAATTTCTCAGATTCAGGAAAACTACAGGTAGTTTTTCCTCACCGAACATAATACCCCTTTTTGGTGGTACTCGTATTATCAGAAATGTGTAAAACATTTTTCATTGCCTCAATCATGTAACGTGTGGCCCTACTGGAAGTCACATTTGTCTCTTCACCGTCGACACTGGAGTCAGTATCCGTGTCGGCGTCTATATCTGCCATCTGAGGTAACGGGCGCTTTAGAGCCCCTGACGGCCTATGAGACGTCTGGACAGGCACAAGCTGAGTAGCCGGCTGTCTCATGTCAACCACTGTCTTTTATACAGAGCTGACACTGTCACGTAATTCCTTCCAACAGTTCATCCACTCAGGTGTCGACCCCCTAGGGGGTGACATCACTATTACAGGCAATCTGCTCCGTCTCCACATCATTTTTCTCCTCATACATGTCGACACAAACGTACCGACATACAGCACACACACAGGGAATGCTCTGATAGAGGACAGGACCCCACTAGCCCTTTGGGGAGACAGAGGGAGAGTTTGCCAGCACACACCAAAGCGCTATATATATACAGGGATAACCTTATATAAGTGTTTTTCCCCTTATAGCTGTTGTATTGTTAATACTGCGCCTAATTAGTGCCCCCTCTCTTTTTTAACCCTTTCTGTAGTGTAGTGACTGCAGGGGAGAGCCAGGGGAGCTTCCCTCCAACTGAGCTGTGAGGGAAAATGGCGCCAGTGTGCTGAGGAGATAGGCTCCGCCCCTTTTTCGCGGACTTTTCTCCTGCTTTTTTATGGATTCTGGCAGGGGTTAAAATTCATCCATATAGCCCTGGGGGCTATATGTGATGCATTTTTCGCCAGCCAAGGTGTTTTTATTGCTGCTCAGGGCGCCCCCCCCTAGCGCCCTGCACCCTCAGTGACCGAAGTGTGAAGTGTGCTGAGGAGCAATGGCGCACAGCTGCAGTGCTGTGCGCTACCTTGGTGAAGACAGGATGTCTTCTGCCGCCGATTTTCCGGACCTCTTCTGTCTTCTGGCTCTGTAAGGGGGCCGGCGGCGCGGCTCTGGGACCCATCCATGGCTGGGCCTGTGATCGTCCCTCTGGAGCTAATGTCCAGTAGCCTAAGAAGCCCAATCCACTCTGCACGCAGGTGAGTTTGCTTCTTCTCCCCTTAGTCCCTCGATGCAGTGAGCCTGTTGCCAGCAGGTCTCACTGAAAATAAAAAACCTAAACTAAAACTTTCACTAAGAAGCTCAGGAGAGCCCCTAGTGTGCACCCTTCTCGTTCGGGCACAGAGATCTAACTGAGGCTTGGAGGAGGGTCATGGGGGGAGGAGCCAGTGCACACCAGATAGTCCTAAAGCTTTCTTTAGATGTGCCCAGTCTCCTGCGGAGCCGCTATTCCCCATGGTCCTTACGGAGTCCCCAGCATCCACTTAGGACGTTAGAGAAACATTTGTGAATACTGTAGTCTAAAATTTACACATCTGAAAATTTGTAAGAGTTTTATGATAAAAGTTAATACTGTACATGTTTACTATAAAGTACCTGATGTTCAAATTTTAGTACTGTATACTGTACAGTACTGAAAATACCACATCAGTGTTATGGACAGCAATTAGTTTCCTGTATAAAACAGATACAGTAAATAACCCTCCTTGGAAGTGCATGGGCCCTGTGAGACTTACAGAAGTGTACAGCATAAGGGGCGACTGACATGATGTACAAGCATTACATACAATACATGTCAGTACTGTATGTAAATTCTTCAATTATTGCCTAACAACAATGCTGCTTACTGTATATTAAATACTGTAGGCCTAGAAATGTGCATCTCAATATGGTAGTTAAAAAACACAGGGGCCTATGGGGATAAGCGAGTTCTATGCACATTAAAAATGGCCGCCGACAGTGAACCCCCAGTACGTGGCAGCACTCGGATATGGAGTGAGAGATGGCATACGTTTTACAGGCCAAGGGGCAATGCTGAAGGAGCGTCACAATCCCCTAGCTAAAATACACAGGGATAAGCGAGGTCTATTCACATTACCTTACACGAGCTCGATCGCATAGCAACCTGACAAAATGGCCGCCGACCATGAACCCCCAGCACGTGGCAGCGCTCAGATATGGAGTGAGAGATGGCATACGTTTTACAGGCCAAGGGGCAATGCTGAAGGAGCGTCACAATTCCCTAGCTAAAATACACAGGGATAAGCGAGGTCTATGCACATTACATTACACCGAGCTAAATCGCAAAGCAACCTGACAAAATGGCCGCCGACCGTGAACCCCCAGCACGTGGCAGCGCTCGGATATGGAGTGAGAGATGGCATACGTTTTACAGGCCAAGGGGCAATGCTGAAGGAGCGTCACAATCCCCTAGCTAAAATACACAGGGATAAGCGAGGTCTATGCACATTACGTTACACCGAGCTTGATCGCATAGCAATCTGACAAAATGGCCGCCGACCGTGAACCCCCAGCACGTGGCAGCGCTCGGATATGGAGTGAGAGATGGCATACATTTTACAGGCCAAGGGGCAATGCTGAAGGAGCGTCACAATCCCCTAGCTAAAATACACAGGGATAAGCGAGGTCTATGCACATTACGTTACACCGAGCTCGATCGCATAGCAACCTGACAAAATGGCCGCCGACCGTGAACCCCCAGCACGTGGCAGCGCTCGGATATGGAGTGAGAGATGGAATATGTTTTACAGGCCAAGGGGCAATGCTGTAGGAGCGTCACAATCCCCTAGCTAAAATACACAGGGACATTACAGTAAGGATATTCATGTAAGTATATAAATAATTGTAAACAGTAAATGATAGAATTACCGATCAAATACTGTATGAAGAAACTGTCAATGAGCTGGAACACGTGAGGATAGCAGAAGTTTTCAACTGCAGAAACAGAGAGCAAATTATCAGGAGATTTCTCAAAGGTCGGAAACGATTAACACAGCAAGTCTGATTACGAGGAAACAGCTTTGCCAAGTGGGTAGCGGGCAGTGACTGAGACGCTCTTTTATTCAGATTCAAACAAAGGGAATTCTTCCCGATGAAAGTATGCTCTGTAATTGGTGCCAGTATAGGCGCATTCATCCTTACACCGGATACCTCAGACCGGATACCTGCTGCTACAGCAGCCCGTGCTATAATGTACTGTAGCTGTAACTACAGTAACTTAAAGTACAGTAATCTACAGTAATGTACTGTACTTACAATCCCTTATGGCCAATAAAGAGAGGAGAGAAAGGAAAAAAGTGACCCTTGTTGGGAGCACTCACTCTTGGAAACAACTGTGATAGAGATTATGTATAACGTATTAGATATTAAAACGTAACCTTTAATTCTTGATGAATAATATAAGAGTACACACAAAATATGTTTAAAAAATGATTAAATAATTTGAATCGTAAATTCGGGATTGTAACTGTGAACATATGGATGAAAAACCATGTATATAAGGCAGACGTGCGGCACAAATTGCGGCAGAACCAAGAAATTGCCCGCCAGGTGTTGATTTCTACAGTAGGTGCAGTAGCAAAGGTATTGCCATCAAGCAAAACCTACAACACCTGGTATTCCTTAGTGGTCAACCACCTAAGTACTGACCAGGCCCAACACCGTATTGCTTCCAAGATCGGACGAGATTGGGCATGTACGGTGTGGTATGGTAGTAGATTTAAAGTCGATGAGCAAAGACCTGTAATGGGTATGCAGTTATTGAATCCACCAAGGCCTGGTTGTTAAAATGGGCAGATAGTCTCTTAAAAAAGAGACATATGTTTGACCATCATTGCACCAAAGTGTATTCCAAATGTATAGGTATACAGAGGTTTTAAATCATATGGTCAATCGGTTTTGCCAAATGGAGCCGCCTGTACGTTGCTTGTTTTTGTGCTATGCAACATTAATCCCAGAGGATTTTTCACATGTGGTAGGGCAATAGTGGACCCTTGTTATTCTGATGACATGCCAGCAAGATTAAAGATATCAAAACATAAATGTGTTTACAAGTAATGTAGTATAATTAAAACTGAAACTGCAATGATCCTGAGCAATCCACCATCCTCCCCCTCCCCCTTCACACAGCGTATAGGGCAGGGAATGGAAATGCACAAGAAAACATGTATTCAGCTGAAAAGACAGATTGGCAGAAGTGGATAGATAAATAGGGAATAAATCTCTAGAGACGTGATCTCCACTATCCACACTGAGGCTGGCTAAATCATTAGAGCCTGAAATGTCAATTGCTGTCTTAATAACAATCTTGTTAAATTGTTGTACTTGCAGTGAAAAAACACACAAAAAATATTGTATATGCTGTATGTCCACAGTGAGTCAATAAGAATTGTGAAAAAAAATGTGAAAAAAAAAACTCAATTGCCAGAGCAGAAAGTAGATTGTTGCTGATTGTATTTAATTTTATCAGCAACAGAGTGACACTGAAAGTGTCAATAGATTGTTACCTTATGTATTAATAGCACCTTAAAAGCAACAGTTTATAGTGTGCAATGAAAAATGCCTTATTATAGAGACGGCATAGATTTGCCTGAAAGAGACCGATGCACACGGTGTTTAATTACATCTGTGCGTGGCTGGAGAGCGGGAGACAAGTAAGAGTGCAGGATATAAAGAGATACTTGCAACAGCCTGTGCGTGTGTCCTGCTCGTTTGGTGCCGCTGACAGCTCGACTTGACGAGCTGTGTGTCTTAACGGCTCCCCTGGTCTCCTCTCCTGCCGGTCTGCTGGTCACGTGAGCGCACTCACCGTGACCACGTTCACCTCCCAACGTACGTTTCACAGTAAGCTTGTTCACGGGTAGTGTGAACGGCGGGAGTGCAGACCTGGATTTTATTCTAATGAGATGATTATTAATTGGTTTCACCAGATGGTGATTGCGATGTAAAGGTCTGACTGCATGTAATGAGCTTAATAGAGAAAGAGCTGAATAGATATGCTGCACAAAATGAAACTGCTATAGATAATTAATAAATGGATACCTGCAATATATATATGGAAGATGTCTTTAAAGATGAATTAATTGGAATAAGTACTGATATAATAGATTGGTTTAATAAATTGGTTGTATGTATGTGCTGACAAGCATGTATGAAATATGAAAAAATAAAATTAATTAAAGTTAAATAGAAAGTAGTGAAAATGGATGAATGATTAATGCCCGTATAAAACGTGTTGAAAAAATGGTGAATTGGGAGTGTTGTAATCGGATTGAGAATGTGAATGTGATGGGAGGGAAGGAGAATGAGGGGGGGGGGGGGTTTGAAATGCATTAATTAATAGGGTGAAGAATAAAAATATAAATGTGAAAATAAAAATTAAATATATAAAAAATATAAAATAAAGTATAAAAAAATATATATAAAAAATATATATATATATATATAAAAATATGTAGAGTAAGGGGGGAAAATTTTTTTATTGTGTGTGCATAGTGATGGCAGTGAATTGTGATGGTGTATGGGAAGAGGGGGATTATAAATGAGATATATTGTGAAGGCTGTATTAAAATTGCGTGAAAAAAATGTAAATTGCATGTGTGTCAAAAAAATTTTTTTGATGATGATGGTATGCTACTGGATGAAAGATATATGGGTTGAAAGTGTTTAAAATGAAAGGAAGGGCTGGGGGTGGGGTGGGTTAGGTTTGCTGAGGATGGAAAGTGGGGAATAAAAAAGGGGGGGGGAAGGGGGGGGGGAGAAAAAAAGGGGGGGGGGAAAGGAAATGAAATGAAATAAGACCGAATATCCCTGCTGGGATAGTTATTGCTGCCGTAATAACATATATGCAGTAGTGATATAATTAAGTTGGAAGGAAAGCACCAAAATTAATGGTTTCATTGAGTCCTTGAGGGTGTAGTGAGTCCAATCTGAAAGTCCACTCACATTCCTTCCGTAGAAGAGTGTTGGTCCAATCGCCTCCTCGTATACCTAGTTTGACTTTCTCTAGTCCACAGACTTTGAGTTCATCCCACCGACCTGCATGATTAGAAACAAAATGACGTGCTACAGAGGTGATTTGCTTCATTTTTTGTAGATCTTTGGTCGCATTCCGAATGGATCCAATGTGTTCCAGAATTCTTTGCTTGAAGGCTCTGGTCGTCATGCCAACATATCTTTGTCCACAGGGACATACTATACAGTAGATCACTCCTTCTGTTGAGCAGTTAATAAAGTGTCTGAATCTGGCGTCTTTGCCATAGCGGTCCTGAATATGGTCAGTCTTAAGGATATATTGGCATGCTCTGCAGTGACCACATGGATGTGTGCCAATCGTGGATTGTGGCTTTCCTCGGGTTAATTGGAAATGACTAGATACCAGTCTATCTTTCAAATTTCTCGATCTCCGCCAGCTCATGGATACTTGTAGTCCAAGTTTTTGTGATAGAGTGGGATCCAACTGTAGGATTCCCCAGTGTTTTTGAATAGCTTGTTTGACCTGACGCCACTCTTGACAGAAACCCCCTACAAATCTGATAGTGTTGTCCTCTTGTTTCTTGTGTTTCTTTTCAAAGATTAAATGTTCTCTCTGGACAGTCTGAATGTTTCTACTTGCTTTCTTGATAGCGGTATTGCTGTATCCTCTCTCCCGTAATCTCTTCGAGAGGTCTTTGCTTTGTTCCGCAAAGTCCTGATCATTGGAGCAGTTCCTTCTTAGGCGTAGATATTCCCCCTTAGGTATATTCATAATTGTTGGAGGAAAGTGGGAACTGGTTTGATGTAGCAGTGTGTTTGAGGATGTTTCCTTCCTGTACAGTTTTGTAGAGAGCATTTGGTTTTCATCTTTGTAGATTAGAACATCCAGGAATGGGAGTTCATCTTGACTGATATGATGGGTAAGTCGAATGTTGAGGTTATTGTTGTTGAGATGTTCAATGAATAGGAGAAGCATCTGTATGTCACCTTCCCATATCATCAAAATGTCATCGATATACCGTACCCACATAATGATGTTGGATGTAAAGACATCATTGCTGTCATTGAACACAGATTCGCGTTCCCACCATCCTAAGAAGATATTGGCGTAAGTGGGGGCACACGCTGCCCCCATAGCTGTGCCCCTGGTCTGTAAAAAGAATCTGTTGTTAAAGGTGAAAAGATTATGGCTGAGTATAAATTGGAGTAGATCGGCAAGGAACACATGGAATTTTTCCATACCTTCCATATTCATGAAATAATTGACAGCTTCAAGTCCTTTATCATGATCAATTGAAGTGTAAAGTGCCTCAACGTCTAGAGAGACTAAATATTGATTTGTTTCCAATTTGACATCATGAATCTTGCGGAGAACGTCTGTGGTATCTTGGACAAAGGAAGGGAGACCCAAAACATGGTGTCGTAGATGTAAGTCAACAAAAATGCTGGCTTTTTCAGTCAAGGATCCTATCCCCGATACAATTGGTCTTCCTGGTGGTTGCCTCATGTTCTTATGTATCTTGGGGAGCATGTAAAATGTAGGGATACTGGGATGTGCTGTCTGGAGATACTGATATTCCGAAGGTGTTATAGTCCCTTCCGCGTATGCGTCATTCAGAATCCGGTTGTATATTGTCTTGTAATTTTCCATGGGGTTGAGTAATACTCTTTGATAGCAAGTTTGGTCTTCCAACTGTCGATATGCTTCCTGTATGTATTGTTCTCGGGGCCATAACACCACGTTTCCCCCTTTATCTGATGGTTTAATGATGACGTCTTGCCATGATTCAATCTCTCTTAGAGCATTTAGTTCTTTCCTGGATAAATTGGAATTGTACAGTCTTCTAGTCTTCCGGAGGTGTATATGGTCAAATTCTTGAGATACTAATTTAGTAAATATCTGTATCTCTGGACTCGTCTGCTCTGCTGGAAAAAATGTAGACCTTTTCTTACAAATGACCCTCGTGCTGACTTCCCACTCGGGATCAATGATTGGTGTTGATTCTGATTCCAAAGATTGGAGGGCCTCCAGTGCCTCCAGCTCTGGTCCTGACATATCTGATGTATTTATATTATCACTTATTTCTGTCTGGTGGGATTGGGTATAGTTAGTTTTAGAGGTGACTATTTTGTTGTGAAATTTCGTGAGAAGTAACTTTCTACTAAATAGTTTTAAGTCTTTTTCCCATTTGAATCTGTTGAACTTTTCGGCTGGCGAATAGGAGAGGCCTTTGCTCAGAACTTGTATTTGATCCTGATCTAAATTATGTGCTGAAAGGTTGATGATCTTAAGTTGTGAAGAGGTGTCAGTAGGTGTTGAGGAATCTGAAGTTACCTTCTGCGTGAATTCCGTACTGGTTGTCTCCTTGGTAGTGGTTGATCCCATTGTTGTTGACGACCTCTTCCTCCTCTTGCGCCCCCTCCTTGTCTTTCGTTTGCTGGGTGCCTTGACCCCCTTCCCCTGGGGGGATCCCCTAAAAAATGTTGTTGTTGGTATTGGGTGGAGCTGTTGCCCTCACTTCTGAAGTTCGAGGTTAACGATGCGTTGGGGATGTATTCCGGAATGTCTTCTGCTCCAGATGTTTCTATATCTGATGATGAGTAGTGTTCCGGGTTTCTAGGGGGTCGTGGTTGCCAAGAGGGCTTGTTCCATTTGAATATTTTGCCCGATACAAAGTCCTTTTTGTCTCTAGCAAATTTATTTCTTTTCCTGTCAATTATAGTCTGTTCATATATGAGAAGGTCTTGTTTGTTCTTCTCAAAACAGCGTTGAAATTGTGTATCCTTCTCCCAGGGCTCCAATTTCTTACTCAATTCATCTAAATCACGTTCGCAGCCTTCGAGAATGAGATGGTTATGTTTGATCAAAATGCCCATGAGTTCCATGGAACACTTGAGAAGACTATTGTCCCAATCAGTTTTGAGGTTTTCACTAGCGAGATTGAAAGTGGGAAAAACTCTTGGCCTAAGGTCACGCGGGACAATTTTATTCTTGAGATAATTCTCAAGTGTAGTGAGGTCCCAACTGGTTCTTATTTGCTTATGGAGTAGCTGTTTAAGTTGTGCAAAGTCCGATTCCCAGTTAGTGTGTGGTTCTGTATCTACTATATTGCTGGGAAAAATCTCATCTAAATTTTCTCTATTTCTGTGTTTATATGACAATTCCTGCTTTAGGTTAAAGCTCATGTTTTATTATATATGGGACTGTGCCCGTTTGTGTACAAAACACTGTGGTTACTTGAAAGAATCTTTCTTGTTGAATCCACTAGTCCGTGCTGGTGTTCCTAAGAAAACTATTTCTAATTATATATGATATGCGATAAAGGGTTGGGTTAAGGATGCCACACAAGACTAAGTGAGATTGAATGGATATGTAGTTAGTATGTGTTTCCAAGAAAACCGACGAACCAGAAAAAACTTCCGGAATTGATCACCATCTACCATTGAACAAAAAAAGGGTTCTTTTTTAGGTAGAAAGAAAAAGGGTGATTGTCGATGGTGCTCCCATGGGTCTATTACATGGGTAATAAAGAGAGGAGAGAAAGGAAAAAAGTGACCCTTGTTGGGAGCACTCACTCTTGGAAACAACTGTGATAGAGATTATGTATAACGTATTAGATATTAAAACGTAACCTTTAATTCTTGATGAATAATATAAGAGTACACACAAAATATGTTTAAAAAATGATTAAATAATTTGAATCGTAAATTCGGGATTGTAACTGTGAACATATGGATGAAAAACCATGTATATAAGGCAGACGTGCGGCACAAATTGCGGCAGAACCAAGAAATTGCCCGCCAGGTGTTGATTTCTACAGTAGGTGCAGTAGCAAAGGTATTGCCATCAAGCAAAACCTGATTGACAGGAAAAGAAATAAATTTGCTAGAGACAAAAAGGACTTTGTATCGGGCAAAATATTCAAATGGAACAAGCCCTCTTGGCAACCACGACCCCCTAGAAACCCGGAACACTACTCATCATCAGATATAGAAACATCTGGAGCAGAAGACATTCCGGAATACATCCCCAACGCATCGTTAACCTCGAACTTCAGAAGTGAGGGCAACAGCTCCACCCAATACCAGCAACAACATTTTTTAGGGGATCCCCCCAGGGGAAGGGGGTCAAGGCACCCAGCAAACGAAAGACAAGGAGGGGGTGCAAGAGGAGGAAGAGGTCGTCAACAACAATGGGATCAACCACTACCAAGGAGACAACCAGTACGGAATTCACGCAGAAGGTAACTTCAGATTCCTCAACACCTACTGACACCTCTTCACAACTTAAGATCATCAACCTTTCAGCACATAATTTAGATCAGGATCAAATACAAGTTCTGAGCAAAGGCCTCTCCTATTCGCCAGCCGAAAAGTTCAACAGATTCAAATGGGAAAAAGACTTAAAACTATTTAGTAGAAAGTTACTTCTCACGAAATTTCACAACAAAATAGTCACCTCTAAAACTAACTATACCCAATCCCACCAGACAGAAATAAGTGATAATATGAATACATCAGATATGTCAGGACCAGAGCTGGAGGCACTGGAGGCCCTCCAATCTTTGGAATCAGAATCAACACCAATCATTGATCCCGAGTGGGAAGTCAGCACGAGGGTCATTTGTAAGAAAAGGTCTACATTTTTTCCAGCAGAGCAGACGAGTCCAGAGATACAGATATTTACTAAATTAGTATCTCAAGAATTTGACCATATACACCTCCGGAAGACTAGAAGACTGTACAATTCCAATTTATCCAGGAAAGAACTAAATGCTCTAAGAGAGATTGAATCATGGCAAGACGTCATCATTAAACCATCAGATAAAAGGGGAAACGTGGTGTTATGGCCCCGAGAACAATACATACAGGAAGCATATCGGCAGTTGGAAGACCAAACTTGCTATCAAAGAGTATTACTCAACCCCATGGAAAATTACAAGACAATATACAACCGGATTCTGAATGACGCATACGCGGAAGGGACTATAACACCTTCGGAATATCAGTATCTCCAGACAGCACATCCCAGTATCCCTACATTTTACATGCTCCCCAAGATACATAAGAACATGAGGCAACCACCAGGAAGACCAATTGTATCGGGGATAGGATCCTTGACTGAAAAAGCCAGCATTTTTGTTGACTTACATCTACGACACCATGTTTTGGGTCTCCCTTCCTTTGTCCAAGATACCACAGACGTTCTCCGCAAGATTCATGATGTCAAATTGGAAACAAATCAATATTTAGTCTCTCTAGACGTTGAGGCACTTTACACTTCAATTGATCATGATAAAGGACTTGAAGCTGTCAATTATTTCATGAATATGGAAGGTATGGAAAAATTCCATGTGTTCCTTGCCGATCTACTCCAATTTATACTCAGCCATAATCTTTTCACCTTTAACAACAGATTCTTTTTACAGACCAGGGGCACAGCTATGGGGGCAGCGTGTGCCCCCACTTACGCCAATATCTTCTTAGGATGGTGGGAACGCGAATCTGTGTTCAATGACAGCAATGATGTCTTTACATCCAACATCATTATGTGGGTACGGTATATCGATGACATTTTGATGATATGGGAAGGTGACATACAGATGCTTCTCCTATTCATTGAACATCTCAACAACAATAACCTCAACATTCGACTTACCCATCATATCAGTCAAGATGAACTCCCATTCCTGGATGTTCTAATCTACAAAGATGAAAACCAAATGCTCTCTACAAAACTGTACAGGAAGGAAACATCCTCAAACACACTGCTACATCAAACCAGTTCCCACTTTCCTCCAACAATTATGAATATACCTAAGGGGGAATATCTACGCCTAAGAAGGAACTGCTCCAATGATCAGGACTTTGCGGAACAAAGCAAAGACCTCTCGAAGAGATTACGGGAGAGAGGATACAGCAATACCGCTATCAAGAAAGCAAGTAGAAACATTCAGACTGTCCAGAGAGAACATTTAATCTTTGAAAAGAAACACAAGAAACAAGAGGACAACACTATCAGATTTGTAGGGGGTTTCTGTCAAGAGTGGCGTCAGGTCAAACAAGCTATTCAAAAACACTGGGGAATCCTACAGTTGGATCCCACTCTATCACAAAAACTTGGACCACAAGTATCCATGAGCTGGCGGAGATCGAGAAATTTGAAAGATAGACTGGTATCTAGTCATTTCCAATTAACCCGAGGAAAGCCACAATCCACGATTGGCACACATCCATGTGGTCACTGCAGAGCATGCCAATATATCCTTAAGACTGACCATATTCAGGACCGCTATGGCAAAGACGTCAAATTCAGACACTTTATTAACTGCTCAACAGAAGGAGTGATCTACTGTATAGTATGTCCCTGTGGACAAAGATATGTTGGCATGACGACCAGAGCCTTCAAGCAAAGAATTCTGGAACACATTGGATCCATTCGGAATGCGACCAAAGATCTACAAAAAATGAAGCAAATCACCTCTGTAGCACGTCATTTTGTTTCTAATCATGCAGGTCGGTGGGATGAACTCAAAGTCTGTGGTCTAGAGAAAGTCAAACTAGGTATACGAGGAGGCGATTGGACCAACACTCTTCTACGGAAGGAATGTGAGTGGACTTTCAGATTGGACTCACTACACCCTCAAGGACTCAATGAAACCATTAATTTTGGTGCTTTCCTTCCAACTTAATTATATCACTACTGCATATATGTTATTACGGCAGCAATAACTATCCCAGCAGGGATATTCGGTCTTATTTCATTTCCTTCCCCCCCCCCCTTTTTTTCTTCCCCCCCCCCCCTTCCCCCCCCCCCTTTTTTATTCCCCACTTTCCATCCTCAGCAAACCTAACCCACCCCACCCCCAGCCCTTCCTTTCATTTTAAACACTTTCAACTCATATATCTTTCATCCAGTAGCATACCATCATCATCAAAAAAATTTTTTTGACACACATGCAATTTACATTTTTTTCACGCAATTTTAATACAGCCTTCACAATATATCTCATTTATAATCCCCCTCTTCCCATACACCATCACAATTCACTGCCATCACTATGCACACACAATAAAAAAAATTCCCCCCCTTACTCTACATATTTTTATATATATATATATATATATTTTTTATATATATTTTTTTATACTTTATTTTATATTTTTTATATATTTAATTTTTATTTTCACATTTATATTTTTATTCTTCACCCTATTAATTAATGCATTTCAAACCCCCCCCCCCTCATTCTCCTTCCCTCCCATCACATTCACATTCTCAATCCGATTACAACACTCCCAATTCACCATTTTTTCAACACGTTTTATACGGGCATTAATCATTCATCCATTTTCACTACTTTCTATTTAACTTTAATTAATTTTATTTTTTCATATTTCATACATGCTTGTCAGCACATACATACAACCAATTTATTAAACCAATCTATTATATCAGTACTTATTCCAATTAATTCATCTTCAAAGACATCTTCCATATATATATTGCAGGTATCCATTTATTAATTATCTATAGCAGTTTCATTTTGTGCAGCATATCTATTCAGCTCTTTCTCTATTAAGCTCATTACACGCAGTCAGACCTTTACATCGCAATCACCATCTGGTGAAACCAATTAATAATCATCTCATTAGAATAAAATCCAGGTCTGCACTCCCGCCGTTCACACTACCCGTGAACAAGCTTACTGTGAAACGTACGTTGGGAGGTGAACGTGGTCACGGTGAGTGCGCTCACGTGACCAGCAGACCGGCAGGAGAGGAGACCAGGGGAGCCGTTAAGACACACAGCTCGTCAAGTCGAGCTGTCAGCGGCACCAAACGAGCAGGACACACGCACAGGCTGTTGCAAGTATCTCTTTATATCCTGCACTCTTACTTGTCTCCCGCTCTCCAGCCACGCACAGATGTAATTAAACACCGTGTGCATCGGTCTCTTTCAGGCAAATCTATGCCGTCTCTATAATAAGGCATTTTTCATTGCACACTATAAACTGTTGCTTTTAAGGTGCTATTAATACATAAGGTAACAATCTATTGACACTTTCAGTGTCACTCTGTTGCTGATAAAATTAAATACAATCAGCAACAATCTACTTTCTGCTCTGGCAATTGAGTTTTTTTTTTCACAGTTTTTTTCACAATTCTTATTGACTCACTGTGGACATACAGCATATACAATATTTTTTGTGTGTTTTTTCACTGCAAGTACAACAATTTAACAAGATTGTTATTAAGACAGCAATTGACATTTCAGGCTCTAATGATTTAGCCAGCCTCAGTGTGGATAGTGGAGATCACGTCTCTAGAGATTTATTCCCTATTTATCTATCCACTTCTGCCAATCTGTCTTTTCAGCTGAATACATGTTTTCTTGTGCATTTCCATTCCCTGCCCTATACGCTGTGTGAAGGGAGAGGGGGAGGATGGTGGATTGCTCAGGATCATTGCAGTTTCAATTTTAATTATACTACATTACTTGTAAACACATTTATGTTTTGATATCTTTAATCTTGCTGGCATGTCATCAGAATAACAAGGGTCCACTATTGCCCTACCACATGTGAAAAATCCTCTGGGATTAATGTTGCATAGCACAAAAACAAGCAACGTACAGGCGGCTCCATTTGGCAAAACCGATTGACCATATGATTTAAAACCTCTGTATACCTATACATTTGGAATACACTTTGGTGCAATGATGGTCAAACATATGTCTCTTTATTAAGAGACTATCTGCCCATTTTAACAACCAGGCCTTGGTGGATTCAATAACTGCATACCCATTACAGGTCTTTGCTCATCGACTTTAAATCTACTACCATACCACACCGTACATGCCCAATCTCGTCCGATCTTGGAAGCAATACGGTGTTGGGCCTGGTCAGTACTTAGGTGGTTGACCACTAAGGAATACCAGGTGTTGTAGGTTTTGCTTGATGGCAATACCTTTGCTACTGCACCTACTGTAGAAATCAACAACTGGCGGGCAATTTCTTGGTTCTGCCGCAATTTGTGCCGCACGTCTGCCTTATATACATGGTTTTTCATCCATATGTTCACAGTTACAATCCCGAATTTACGATTCAAATTATTTAATCATTTTTTAAACATATTTTGTGTGTACTCTTATATTATTCATCAAGAATTAAAGGTTACGTTTTAATATCTAATACGTTATACATAATCTCTATCACAGTTGTTTCCAAGAGTGAGTGCTCCCAACAAGGGTCACTTTTTTCCTTTCTCTCCTCTCTTTATTACCCATGTAATAGACCCATGGGAGCACCATCGACAATCACCCTTTTTCTTTCTACCTAAAAAAGAACCCTTTTTTTGTTCAATGGTAGATGGTGATCAATTCCGGAAGTTTTTTCTGGTTCGTCGGTTTTCTTGGAAACACATACTAACTACATATCAATTCAATCTCACTTAGTCTTGTGCGGCATCCTTAACCCAACCCTTTATCGCAATCCCTTATGGCCTGCAGATGCCTTGGAGTCCTCCGGATGAGGTCACTCCACCTCCTCTGCAGTGACCTCACTGTTCTCCTCCGGTTGTATGTCCGGAGGATCTCCCTGCTGGCCCTCCTATAAGCCCTCACCTTCTCCTCGTTGCTGGCGAGAGTTCTGTCCCGTCAGCGAACGAGGAGACGGAGCTCTCCGAGCGCATAAGGACAGTCCCTTACAGCAGCCATGACACCGTCCTTATGCGCAATGAGCGTCTCAGACGTCGTGCGTCTCAGACGTCATGCGTTACAGGCATTCAACGTTGTTACTGTGTGACAGTTTCCCTTAGTTTTGAATATGCCCTTTCTTTGACCACAGTATTTTCCACTGTCTTGCCCTACGCCCTTCCCTCCTGGGAGCCTGCACAGGTCCTATGCAATACACAAATACCGAAGGTCTACAGTACTGTTTTTCTCAGCTAGTTGCATCAGAATACACTCATTTCAACTCATTACCACTGTGTAGTTGCATTTTGCGTAAAGAATCGCTCCTGCAGATCTACTCTGATTTATGTGAAACTTGTGTGCACCCTTCCATTGACTGTCTTACAATGAAATTAAAATAATACAGTATATTATTACAATAAAAAAAAAAAAGAAGGCACATCAGGTCTCGAACCCTGGACCCCCAGCGTGTGAGATGGGAGCCTTCATCGCTAGCCCACGACGCCTCATGAGAGATTCCCAATTTCATGTGTAAAAGTACAGCAAACAACGCCTGGCCCCCTCCCCATTGGTGTTGGTTTATGCCTTAGGGGACTCGGACGCTCGCATTTCTACAGCATGGTACAGTATTTTCCACCGCCTCCCGCTAGCTAGCCCATCGCCCTTCCCCCCTGGGAACCTGCACAGGTCATGCAGTAGACAGGGAGGGAATTCAGGTCCTGTGCAATACACAAACGCCGAAGATCTACAGTACTGTTTTGCTCACTCAGAATACACTCATTTCTACTCATTGCCGCTGTGTAGTTGCATTTAGCGTAAAGAATCGCTCCTGCAGATCAACTCTGATTTATGTGAAACCTGTGTGCATCCTTCCATTGGATGTATTAGAGAGAAAAAAAAAGAATATTAAAGTGAATGTCACGGGAACACATTAAAAAAAAGGTTGACACTTCCTTCCCATTGGTGTTGGTTTATGCCGTAGGGGACTCGGACGCTCATGTAATTGCATTTCAAAGGCATGGTATTTTCCATCGTCTCCCCCTACCCCCATCGCCCTTCCCCCCTGGGAGCCTGCACAGGTCATGCAGTAGACAGGGAGGGAATTCAGGTCCTGTGCAATACACAAACGCCGAAGATCTAAAGTACTGTTTTGCTCAGTTAGTTGCGTCAGAATACACTCATTTCTACTCATTGCCGCTGTGTAGTTGCATTTTGCGTAAAGAATCGCTCCTGCAGATCTACTCTGATTTATGTGAAACTTGTGTGCACCCTTCCATTGACTGTCTTACAATGAAAATAAAATAATACAGTATATTATTACAATAAAAAAAAAGAAGGCACATCAGGTCTCGAACCCTGGATCCCCAGCGTGGGAGGTGGGAGCCTTCATCGCTAGCCCACGACGCCTCATGAGAGATTCCCAATTTCATGTGTAAAAGTACAGCAAACAGCGCCCGGCCCCCTCCCCATTGGTGTTGGTTTATGCCTTAGGGGACTCGGACGCTCGCATTTGTAAAGCACGGTATTTTCCACCGCATCCTGCTAGCCCATCGCCCTTCCCCCCTGGGAGCCTGCACAGATCATGCAGTGGACAGGGAGGGAATTCAGGTCCTGTGCAATACACAAACGCCGAAGATCTACAGTACTGTTTTGCTCACTCAGAATACACTCATTTCTACTCATTACCGCTGTGTAGATGCATTTAGCGTAAAGAATCGCTCCGGCAGATCTACTCTGATTTATGTGAAACTTGTGTGCATCCTTCCATTGGATGTATTAGAGAGAAAAAAAAATATTAAAGTGAATGTCACAGGAACACATAAAAAAAAAGGTTGACACTTCCTTCCCATTGGTGTTGGTTTATGCCGTAGGTGTTAGGCGCCGGGGTCCGCTTGATGGTCTGCGCGGCCCGGCGCCTAGCAACTAGAGGCGCCGTGCACGTACAGCCGCCGGCTCCCTAGCAATGCTAGACGCCGGGCGTGCTGAGCCGCATGGACCCTAGCAACGGGGACGCCACTGGCGGACCGCGTTCCCCGTTGCTAGGCTTTAGGAAATTAAGATATTCACCTGCTCTCTGGCCTTGCTGCACGGCATTTATTCTAATCAGCCTTTAGCAGCTGATTGGAGGACTCCTTGTTAAATACACTCCCAGGGCTTCTCACAGACGCCGGTAATAGCTTCTTGCATGCTGCCTTTGTTTGCTGAGAGTCTGTTTCCAGTCCTGCTGTATCCGGTCATTCCAGTCCTCAGAAGTCCGGTATTCGGGAGTTGTCATCTCATCCCAAGAGGTTGTTTGGTTCCCTGGAGTCCTGACTGATCACCGTTTTATATCCAGTGGTGTTCGTGAGTTGCGGCTCTGCCGTGTGTTGCGGCTCAGCCGCTTTACCTTTTATATTTTGTGTTTGGAGCATTTGCGGAGGGTTCCGCTTCCACAAGTCCTCTCTGGTACTCGGCGGTGCCGGGTAGGAAAATTGGACAAGTGGATATTTTGGTTGTCCTTTTCCCTGGCGGTTTCTCCGCACATATTATAGTTTTGAGTTTGCTTAGCCCCTGGCCTGGTTGTTAAGTTAGAGGGCCTCTTGTTATCACCCTGTCTCGGGTTTCCCTTTGTCTCTCATTAAGACCGGGGGGCATCGAAGTTGGGCAGACATAATCCGCCCTTCAAACGCGGCTGCCAAGGGCTCAAGAAACCATAGTCTCGCAGGGGATTTCTGACAACACGGGTGAGACAACAGAGTTAGGGTGCCAGGGGCTATTTTCCTGTCCTGCTCCCTTCCCCAGCATTCCGTTCCAGTGCTCCGGTCCTTGCCTTAAGATCTCCTCTGACCAGAGTGCTGGAATCATAACAGTAGGGGACTCGGACGCTCATATAATTGCATTTCAAAGGCACAGTATTTTCCATCATCTCCCCCTACCACCATCGCCCTTCCCCCCTGGGAGCCTGCACAGATCATGCAGTAGACAGGGAGGGAATTCAGGTCCTGTGCAATACACAAACGCTGAAGATCTACAGTACTGTTTTGCTCAATTCGTTGCGTCAAAATACACTCATTTCTACTCATTGCCGCTGTGTAGTTGCATTTTGCGTAAAGAATTGCTCCTGCAGATCTACTCTGATTTATGTGAAACTTGTGTGCACCCTTCCATTGACTGTTTTACAATGAAAATAAAATAATACAGTATATTATTACAATAAAAAAAAGAAGACATCAGGTCTCGAACCCTGGACCCCCAGCGTGGGAGGTGGGAGCCTTCATCGCTAGCCAACAACGCCTCATGAGAGATTCCCAATTTCATGTGTAAAAGTACAGCAAACAGTGCCCGGCCCCCTCCCCATTGGTGTTGGTTTATGCCTTAGGGGACTCGGACACTCGCATTTGTAAAGCACTGTATTTTCCACCGCCTCCTGCTAGCCCATCGCCCTTCCACCCTGGGAGCCTGCACAGATCATGCAGTGGACAGGGAGGGAATTCAGGTCCTGTGCAATACACAAACGCCGAAGATCTACAGTACTGTTTTGCTCACTCAGAATACACTCATTTCTACTCATTACCGCTGTGTAGATGCATTTAGCGTAAAGAATTGCTCCCACAGATCTACTCTGATTTATGTGAAACTTGTGTGCATCCTTCCATTGGATGTATTAGAGAGAAAAAAAAATATTAAAGTGAATGTCACGGAACACATAAAAAAAAAAAGGTTGGCACTTCCTTCCCATTGGTGTTGGTTTATGCCGTAGGGGACTCGGACGCTCATATAATTGCATTTCAAAGGCACGGTATTTTCCATCGTCTCCCCCTACCGCCATCGCCCTTCCCCCCTGGGAGCCTGCACAGATCATGCAGTAGACAGGGAGGGAATTCAGGTCCTGTGCAATACACAAACGCCGAAGATCTACAGTACTGTTTTGCTCAATTCGTTGCATCAGAATACACTCATTTCTACTCATTGCTGCTATGTAGTTGCATTTAGCGTAAAGAATCGCTCCTGCAGATGTACTCTGATTTATATGTAACTTGTGTGCACCTTTCCATTGACTGTCTTACAATGAAAATAAAATAATACAGTATATTATTACAATAAAAAAAAAAAGAAGGCACATCAGGTCTCGAACCCTGGACCCCCAGCGTGGGAGGTGGGAGCCTTCATCGCTAGCCCACGATGCCTCATGAGAGATTCCCAATTTCATGTGTAAAAGTACAGCAAACAGCGCCCGGCCCCCTCCCCATTGGTGTTAGTTTATGCCTTAGGGGACTCGGACGCTCGCATTTCTACAGCACAGTACAGTATTTTCCACCGCCTCCCGCTAGCCCACCTTTCCCATTATGCCTTAGGGAACTCAGACGCTCATGTACTGTACATGTATTTTAAAAGCACAGTGTTTATACATTGTACTGTACATTCTTCCTTTTACACAATTAGTTGCTTCTCCATACACATACAGTACTCTACAGTAGGTCACCATCTTTTTCCACCGCATCCCGTTACACCTACAGTATTAACATTACAGTCGTCACTGACCAATTGCCAGAGTTGTAGATCAATCCGCCGCTATACTGTACGATCGAAAGTACTGGATTAGTGGAGCATTAGCCACCCAGTGGTGGAGATGTATAATGCATGCTGAGTATCTAGAACCGCCTCAACGCGCCTGCCTGTGATTAAACTCAGCTATCGCCTTAGCGTGACTAAATGTCCGTCTAGGCGGAGAATCGGTCAAGATAAAGGTGGCTACATCTGTACTTTTATAAATACATTATTTTTATAATAGTGGTTTAGTGTTCAAATAAAAATGTTTTTCTTTACTAGTGTTAAAGATTTAATTTTCCACCTGTCAGCATCTGAGACCTAACTTTATCTTTTAAACACTATAAAAGGCTTCATTACTGAATATAATTAAGTCCTGCAGCCCCCAGGTAAAATCTGCCACTGTATAATTATCACTAAAATTATATTTTGTGCAATTAGATCTTGTTAAGGCCATTTTATAAGCTAAGGTCATATGTATAGAGTGATTTGGTGATGTCTGTTAAAAACAACATAGCACAAAAAAATAGACTTTACCAAAACTCATTGATGAATTTGCATCAAATAAATTGATAAAGAATTATTTTTATTTTTACAATCTATGGAGGGAATTCAACTGATCCCGAAAAGTTTTTGCACAAAAAAACAACAACACAACTTAACTACAATTTTTTGCCCGATGGTGTTATCGGACAATTCAATTGAGTCCCATTTTTTATTTGCATGAAAACTGACCCATTCCCATGCAGAAAACAGAAGATCCAGGATAAGTTCCCAGAACCATGGGTTTTCGTGATCCCGGCTGAAAAAAAATGGCACTTATTGTGGATTTTGTTTCTCCTGCCTCCAGACAGGTGAAACCAAATCCCTGATAATGCCGGCTATCGTGGACAATTGAATTAATTCTGGGGATCAATTAGCCACGGTAATTTACTGTGACCAATTGAATTCCTCATAATTTGTTTCTTTTTGCTGCTATACATGTTACTGTGCAATTCTTTGTATATTCTATGGAAATGTTTTTTATGTGTTGTGCTAATTAAACATTTTTGATTGTTGTCTTTATTGCATTATAAAAAAAAACTATTGTAAAACACTGCGCTATTTTAATCTTATCAGGCTTTCAAATAAAGTGAGGTCACATGTACACACAATATTTTCTTTAATAGATCGATCCCATTAAACAATGAATAGTACACATGCAATCACCGTATTAAAATGTATCAAAAAAAGGTGCATATATACACACAATTTATATATATACAATTTATACAATACTGCACAGAAACTTTGTCACGCTGGACGCCAGCATTAAATTCATCAGCGGCATCTGGGAAGTGCAGCTGCAATTACATCCTGGAGGACAGAGACGTCCGGAGCCTCCTAGCCACACCTGGCCGCTTTATTACAGCACACGTTCAGCTGGACCCAGCGCATGAACTGAGACAAAGTGGTGAGCGTGGTTTATTTATAAACGGCTGGTCCGGGCACTCTGGAAACAATTGCAATTTGCACACTGGTCCGTTGAGACTAATATACTATTGACCAAAGTGGTGATCATTATGTGCAATATTTGTTCTTCCCGCACCTGCTAAGGGAATGCATTGAAGATAACCCTAATTTCTTCTACGCTACTTCATGGCAGCCATAACTACTGGGATTGTATCCCTATTCCTAACTTTAGACAGGGAGTTTTCCTAATCCACTAGGGCCCACCCACTATGGGTATATAATCGCACTCCACCCCTTCCTCCTTAGTCTTTTTCCTGTCTCCTAGCTTGGCAGTAGGAGTTCCTGTATTATTTTTTCTATTTAAATAATTTTTATTTTTTCAGGGCTTACCTCATGTTGTTCCTAGCTGATACGTCTCCTGGTAGCCGTGCTAGAAGAGGGTGGCTCCCTGGGTGTTTGGCTAGGTGTGCTAGGGGCGGTCAAGTAAGTCCCCATATGTCCAGCTTAAGGTGTCCTCCTGTCAGCTCTTTGCTGTGGGTCCCCCTCTTGCCGTTTTCCGCTGCTATGGCCGCTGCTCTGCTGTGTGTATGGGGCCTTTCAGTGAGGAGTACCTCTTCTGAAGGGCATCTGTGCAGTTTCCTGCCGGAGGTCCGTCTGCTGAAGGGGATGTACGCGACTTCCTCAGGAAGGTCCTGGCACTGAAGGGAAAGTGCGGCGGTGGGCGGAAGTGCTGGGGGGATGCAGTAAAGGCTGGCTGGCGGAAGTGCTGTTGGCACCCGTCCCAGCTGATTGTGGGGGGCGGGCTGCACGGACGCCATAGCCTTTTATAAGGCATAGAAATTTGAATTAATGGCGCTGCACACAGGAGTTAGGAAGCTCCTATAATTGCTGGGCTGGTTTTCTAAGCTTACCAGCAGAATGGAAAGAGAGCCTTCTCCCCAAAAGCCGGTCAGTGCCCTAAAGAGGTAAGTCCTCATAGAGGGCTGGTTGTTTTTTATTATTTATTGTTTATTCTGTTACCATGTGGTAGTTTAGGATAGGTTGTAAGGTGTTTTATTTTGTTGTTTTAGTGTGTCTCCACCTAAGAAGAGGTTATGTAAGAAAAGGCATAAGGACATGCAGTGTGCATCTTGTGACAAAATCTTTTCAGCTGATGAAAATGTTAAATTCTGTGAGGAGTGTATACAGAGTGAATCTCAGGAGACTGTGCAGTCCAAGCAAATAAGAGATTTAATGAGATGGATGAAGGAGTCTTTTGTTACCAAAGAGCAGCTCTCGGAATTCCAAGGGAATAAGAGGGCTAGGTCTCTGGATAGAATTGATTTAGTGGATGAGTCAGGTTCTCAGGATTTTGCTTATGATGATTATCAGGCTGCTTCTAGTGCTGAGTCGGTGGACGAGCAGGAAGAGGAAAGAAAGTTTAATTTGGAGCTGGTGGATAGTCTTCTGAAAGATATCTTTAAGACTATGAATTATAAGATGCCTGAAGAGGAATGTAATGATGAGGATATTCTGTTCTGTGATAAAACCAAAAAGAACAGGGTCTTTCCAGTCCATAAAGCATTAAAAGATGTTGTGAGTAAGGAGTGGAAAAGCATTGATAAAAAGCTGGGTAATACTAAAAGGCTTGATCGTATGTTCCCAGTGGAAGATGAGCAGTTTACTAATTGGTGTGCAATCCCTAAAATTGATGCTGCAGTCGCAGAGATGGTATCAAAAACCACCATTTTGTTAGAAGATGGCGCAGTCTTAAAAGATGGTATGGATAAACGCATGGAGAGTGCGTTAAAGAAATTGCATATGTCCTCAGCAATCTCACTAAAATCCGGTGTGGCAGTAGCATCTGTTGCTAGAGCGTTAAGAGTCTGGGGGTCAGTATTGGCGACTGATATAGAAGGAGGTGTTTCGAGGCAGTATCTGCAAAGAAGTCTGACCGTAATGTTCAAAGGGATCGAGTATCTCTGTGAGGCCTCGTTAGATGCTCTGGATTTTGCTGCAAAGTCTATGGCAGCAGGTGTGATGGCAAGAAGAGCTTTGTGGCTGCGTTCTTGGTCGGCAGATATGCACTCCAAGAATAGGTTGGTGTCCCTGCCATATGAAGGGTCTTTGTTGTTTGGAAATAAATTAGAAGCCATAATACAGAAAATGTCAGGAGGAAAATCTGCAAAACTTCCTCAGGACAAGAGGAATAGATTTCCAATACCGTCCGCTAAACAGCAGTTTAAGGAGGCAAGAGGATATCGACCAGGTCATTTTTATTCAGGAAGATACTCCTCAGGTAACAATAGGCAGTCCTTTCGGCAGGCCTACAGGAGAGGTGGTCGAAGAGCATGACTGTCACAAGGTTCCGGTATCTTTTCCAGTGGGTGGCAGACTTCAGGAGTTTGCCGGCTGTTGGATAGAGTCTATTCAGGATACGTGGGTAATAGATGTCGTATCCCAGGGATACCGGATAGAATTCTCAAAAATTCCCGTGTTGGACAAATTTCTAGTTTCAGAGACACCAACTACAAATCTGGAGTTAAAAGCTATGAAAGACAGTTTAAGGAAACTGATCGAAGCAAAAGCTGTAGAGACTGTTCCGTTTTTGGAAAGAAACAGAGGTTTCTATTCGAGACTGTTTCTGGTGAGAAAACCTTCCGGCGAGTTCAGAACCATCTTAGATCTCAGACAGCTCAACGAGTATATAGAAACAATAAAGTTCCGTATGGAGACCCTAAAGTCTATCCTGTTAGGGGTGAGAGAGAGAGACTTTTTGGCTTCGGTAGACCTAAAGGACGCTTACTTCCACGTTCCAATTTGCAGGCAGCACAGGAAATATCTAAGGCTTTGTGTCCTCGGCAAACACTTTCAGTTCACTTGCCTTCCTTTCGGCCTAAAATCATCTCCAAGGGTGTTCACCAAAGTTCTGATGTCGCTCATTGCTGTGATCAAAGGTCAAAAAGTAGCAATATGGTCATACCTGGACGACTTGCTGGTGTGTGGAGAGTCGATAGAGAAAGTGGACAAAGCATTAAGTGTGGTGCTACAAATTCTACAAGAACATGGCTGGCTCATAAATTGGGAAAAAAGCAGACTAACGCCAAAGCAAAGAATACAGTTTCTGGGGGTACAGGTAGATACCCTCGATTATATGATAGGGCTTTCAGAGGAGAGGTGTCTAAAGCTTCAAGATCTGGCTACCCTCATAAAGGGATGCAACAGTGTGACGATTCGTCAGGGGATGCGTCTCTTGGGGATGATGGTGTCCTCCATAGATGTAGTCCCTTGGGCGAGGTGGAGGATGAGAGATCTTCAGTTGGACATCCTGAGTTATATTCGGAGGGGATATTCTCTGAATTACCGTATAAAACTAGGCCGGAAAGCGAAAGAATCTTTGACCTGGTGGACGGACGAACGGCTGGTCAGCAGAAGGACGTCTCTGTCGGACCATCATGCTCTGGTTCTGACAACGGATGCGAGTACAACAGGTTAGGGTGCTCATCTGTTGCACAGAAATTGTCAGGGCACATGGAGCGAAGAGGAAGCACGTTTGTCTTCGAATCACAGGGAGATGAGAGCAGTGTGGAATGCCATACAGCAGTTTCAAGAACAACTTCAAGGAAAGCATCTCAAGGTTTTTTCAGACAACGTTTCCGTAGTGGCGTATCTCAATCGCCAAGGAGGCACCAGGAGTCCAGTGTTGATGGAGGAAGTGTCAAAGATAATGAAATGGGCGGAATACCATCTCAAAACTCTAGTAGCTCTACATGTTCCAGGGGTAAACAATGTGGTGGCAGACTTCCTCAGTCGACAGGAGGTATTACCAGGAGAGTGGGAGCTGGACGATGTAGTTTTTCAACAGATCGTACAACAGTTCGGAAGGCCTCAGGTAGATTTGATGGCCACACACGTCAATGCAAAAGTACCACTCTTTTTCTCCCGATATCATCTCCCAGGAACAGGGGGAGTGGATGCTTTCTCTCTTCCTTGGACGTTCAGACTGGCGTATGTGTTTCCCCCGTTTCCGATGATTCCAAGGACTCTCAGGAAGATCTGGGAGGACAAGGCACAAGTAATAATAATTCTTCCCTACTTGCCGAAGAGGGGTTGGTTTCCTTCAGTGCTCAGGATGGCAGTGCAGGGTCCTTTGAGGTTGCCGTTGAAGAAGGAGTTGCTGCACCAGGGGCCATTGTTGCATCCGAATCTGCAACGGCTTCATTTGACGGCGTGGAAATTGAGCGGCAGCTATTAAGAAATAGAGGTTTGTCCGGGCAAGTCCTCGATTTGCTTATCCAGGCAAGGAAGAAAGTATCCTCTAGTGTTTACTATAGGGTCTGGAAAAAATTCATCTCTTGGTCTGGATCAAGATTTAATCCATTAAAAGCAGAAACTTCTCAAGTTTTGCAATTCCTGTTTGAAGGTTTTGAGAAAGGATTGGCAGTGTCCACTATTAAGGTTCAGATATCGGCTCTGAGTATTCTGTTGGAACGGAGATTGTCTGAGGAAGACTTGGTCAAGAAGTTTTGTCAGGCAATTAAAAGAATAAGACCTCGAGTTAGGCCAACTCTTGCTCCTTGGGACTTAAATTTAGTTCTCAATTCTTTGATGCTGCCTCCGTTTGAGCCTCTGCAGGATATTTCACTGAAGTTCTTAACTTGGAAAGTTGTGTTTCTGGTAGCCATCACAACGGCCAGAAGAGTTAGCGAATTACAGGCTCTGTGGTCGGAAGAACCTTATCTTAATTTTTTCCCAGATAAAATTGTTCTGAGAACCAATCCAGATTTTTTGCCAAAAGTTGTGTCGGAGTTTCACCTCAGTCAGGACATCGTGTTGCCATCTTTCTATCCGGATCCGCAGAATGAGGAGGAAGAAGCAATGCATAATTTAGATCTGATAAGGGCAGTTTCAATCTATATGGAAAGAGTTAAACAGTTCCGTAACACAAAACATCTGTTTGTGCTACACTCTGGTGTGAAGAAAGGTGAAAGGCCTACAAAGCAGACCATTTCCAGATGGATTACAGAGCTTTTGACATTTGTATATGAAAGAAGTGGTCGCAGAGTTCCAGAAGGTTTAAAGGCACACTCTACTAGGGCCATGGCAACTTCGTGGGCTAAGAAGGGTCGCGTGTCGGCAAAAGACATTTGCGCGGCAGCCACGTGGTCTTCGATGCATACATTCTCTACTCATTATGCTTTAGATATTGTTGACACCCACTTTGGGAAGCAGGTCCTTCAGGGGGCTTTGCAATAAATAAGTATTATTTTCAGCATCAAAACAAGGCTTCCTGTGTATTATATTGCCCTCCCTATACGAGCGTTGGTATATCCCAGTAGTTATGGCTGCCATGAAGTAGCGTAGAAGAAAGAAGCAAATTATACTTACCGATAATTTCATTTCTTCGAGATACTTCATGGCAGCCTACAAAATCCCTCCCTTATTGGGTTTCTCAGAGAGGCTTGTCGTAGGAGACACTCAAAAGACTAAGGAGGAAGGGGTGGAGTGCGATTATATACCCATAGTGGGTGGGCCCTAGTGGATTAGGAAAACTCCCTGTCTAAAGTTAGGAATAGGGATACAATCCCAGTAGTTATGGCTGCCATGAAGTATCTCGAAGAAATGAAATTATCGGTAAGTATAATTTGCTTCTATCTCAATCTTCAGAGAACAAAGACTATTGTTTTTATACACCGTGGTCACTGCAGTGAGGTGTTATGTGACATTTTTATGCAGATTAGCAAACTTTCTGCTTTACCTCAATTCATTAGTATTCATTATTTTTATAAAAAAGGGCCGGCTTTAGAAACAGGGGAATATTGGATTTTGTTTAGAATATATAAATTGTGTGTATATATGCCTCTTTTATTGATACATTTTAATACGGTGATTGCATGTGTACTATTCATTGTTTAATGGGATCGGTCTATTAAATAAAATATTGTGTGTACATGTGACCTCACTTTATTTGAAAGCCTGATAAAATTAAAATAGCGCAGAGTGTTTTACATTAATTTAGTGGCGGCTCTCTTATCTAGGAGATCCATTTCTTTTTAAGCTTACACAGGCTTAATTGACACTCAGCAGCTGATTATACATCAAATATTTTTTATTAAGATCTTAAGTTGTGTATACATATTAGCGCCATGAGACATTTTGGTAAATTATAAAAAAACTGCCTAGTATTTTTATGAGGCCCCATTCCAAAAAGCCAGCAACAATCTACCTTACGGTACTGGTCTATCTCAGGGCCAGAGTAAGCCTCCGGTGGACCGAGTCACTTAAGACAGGGTGTCCCCGGAGAAATGACAGGGGGAAGGGGGATTGTATTAGATTGTGCATACCTCCCAACATGACCCATTCCAAGTAGGACAAAAATCTCTCTAGATAGAGAAAATCAATTTAATACAATTTCCTTAATTGTACTAATTAAATACACATATTTCAAATATAAAACAGTATAACATTTTATACCTTAATACTTTATAATATAGTTCAATAGTTCAAATAGCCAACAAGTACAGTAACCCACAGTAATCAATGTGATGACATCTCATATTTGTCTACTTTAGAATATTAAGAGCAAATATATTTGGTTCATATATATATATATATATATATATATATATTTATTTATATTTATATATATACATTGTACTGTATATTGTATACAAAGTTGAACAGCTGGGCTTGAACTGACAAGTCTACATTGTTAAATGATTGGTTTGTGGCAACTGTTTGATAATTGTTTGCTTTTGTAAAATCAATCTTGTAATTGTGTTTGTCCTCAGGCTAACATTGTGATATGAATGTCAATCTAAACAAAATATTTGATCAGAATTTGAATATTCTGTTTATAGTGGAATCGGTGAAAGAAACAATCATTTAACAATTTCGTACATTTGCTCAGAACAGAAAAAATATGTGCCTGTGTGGCCAGCTACACTGCAGTCACAGATAAGTAGAAACTATGGACTTTGCAACAGTAAAATATTTAAATTATTTGACATTTTGTTTTGCTGCTTCTTAGTCAAAGGAGAAAACACACACATATACAAAACAAAAGCAAACACAAAGGGGTTTCCCATTGCCTGGAAACCCCCCCCCCCCCCCCCTCCTGGCCAGCAGCTGAATCAAGACCACAACAGTAGTAGTGTGCAACACAATTTTGCTAGAGTTGCAGAAAAGTATGGAGTTGCTGCAGGGGCGGATTGGGAACTAAAAGTGGCCCTGGAAAAATTTCATGAAGTGGCCTCATGTGGGTGGCACCAAATCAATGATAGGCAGAACCAACACCAAAGTAGGCGGGATTAGTACACAGGGCCATAACTAGAGGGGTGAGATACATGCCATCGTGCAGGGTCCTGAGAGCAGCAAATATTGTGTGTGTGTGTGTGTGTGTGTGTGTGTATGTATGTATGTATATATATATATATATATATATAGGGGATGTGCGCCGGACAATCCCATGCACACTAGAAGATATTTTCCATAGATATGAGCGATAACGACGATTGTGAACGATCAAATCGTTCAGATCGTTCTAGTGTGTACACAGCAAACGATGAACGATGCACGCGCCCGTGGTCCTTAGAAGCAGATTGTCAGTCGTCCATGCATACAGCTCAATTTCCTCAATCCCAGCAGAGCAGATCATTCGTTGATCAAATCGTTTGTAAAAAAAGCTCAGTGTGTACATCAATCTGGTTTGTCAGGGAGTTCAAGGGAAATTGCTCTTCTTCCACATTGTTCATCTTTCACATCTTTCAAGTCTTCTAGTGAGTATGGGCTTTAAGTGACAGAGCAGCGGCACAAATTCACTGCACATTACATCGCATAGTAGTGTCCTTTATTCACATTACACCACACAGTAGTACTCCTTAATCCTTATACACGTTACGTCAGACAACAGAGCCCTTATACACATTACGCAAGACAGCAGAGCCCTTATACACATTATGCCAGACAGCAGAACCCTAGTAAATATGCAGAACAAAAAAGAAATAATAGAGGTGGATGGTTGTGCTGTAAGGATTTGTGCAGGCCTGGGGGTAGTCTGGGAGTTCCCTACAAACTCCAAACGGTAAAAATGCACTAAAAATGGTAAAGTGACTCCTCCCACTTTGGCGCTAATCCAATGCTACACTTTTTGTAGGAACTTCTATTTTCTCAATAAAATGTAATGTACCGGCTTGATGTGAATAAAATATAAATTTAATACTACACAATGATTAAAAGTGAGACAAAAACAGAACCCAACATGGGAAACAGAGTCCTACCAAGATGATAATCGGAGCCGCAGGTGTTATGAATGCAAGGTATTTCCCGGGAACAATACCCTGCATGTGGCTCCGTCAGGCGTGTTCCCCAGTGGTCCCTTTCACAGTCAAGGATGTCCAGAAGCACAGGAAAGTACTGGAAAGCAGGTGCCGACGCGTTTCGGGACATCAAAGTCCCTTTTTCAAGTGCTGTCACTGTATAGAAAAGAAGGTACTGCAGCTGTCCCTACCTTTACCTATTAGCGGTGCCAGGATCCGAATGGTGTGGTCAATGTGATTTTTCCCTTAGGGCTGCAGAGTGCGGAAAGCCCCAAGCAGACAGCGATGTCCAGCCGTGTTGGTCATAGCTCTCCTGTAGCCCAGTCTCCTGTTCAGTCTTCTCACCCGACAGGTACTTGGACTGTGTGGAGCCTACACTGCAGCGTTAACTTGCTTAGTCAACAGTATACAGAGACTTCACCGGTGGCACTTCAAATGGTGCGGGCATTCAGCCAATTGGAGGCTAGCTTGTGGAGCAGCATCCAATCAGGAGTGGCTGCTCCTGATTGGTTGCCAGTCCACGAACTCTGATTAGCTGGCTGATGGTGCCACTTTTAACGTGCCACCAGTGATATCTCTATGGCTGCCCACCAAGTAAATGGGTAGCACCATGCATATCACTGTCACCCACCCCACCCCCTGTCACCTCCCATTAATCCAACCCTGAAATGGAAGGCATTAAGGTGTGCCTGTGCACACCCCATGTGCACTCCTATGGTCGCGGGTGCAGCTAATGGGGAGGGGATTGTGAGGGGAGAGAATACAGAGGAGGGTAGCCTGTGTATACAGGGCTGCCATCAGAAATTATGGGGCCAGGGACTGACAAAAAAGACAGGGCCCCCTATTGTCAGCCCAGGTAGCAAAACATACCCCACCGTACTGATGTACCATCCCAGTATTCCCTATGGATGTTAGAGAAAGAGGAAATCATGCTGTGATATCAAACACTGGGCTCAATTTCAGAACATAGGTGCCCTGGCCTGGGCTAGCAGTTTTACTATCCACGTGGACATCTATGGGGAATAATAACCTGTGGTGACCAGAGCGAGCCCGCGAGGGTACACGTTTTAATATTCTGAACAGGCTTAATGATGTTTTGAAGCAGTTTAGTTATGCTAATCTAGGGGGTCCCATGTTCTCTACCTGAACCCAAACACTGTCCTACCACACAGCATATTCAGCGACCGCACACTACTGCGATGTCAACCAGTGCCAAGCAGAGTGAAAATTTCCTTTGTACCCCCTCTACAAAAAATGTAACATATCTCCATGTAAGCATAATGATACGTGGTGCAACACATGGCACATATCGAATCTCTAACCTTTTGCCTTTTTTACCCAGATTGTGTGCTTTTTCCTGCATTTTGAATCTTAATTCAATAACAGTGTGCTAAGTACTTGGGATTAGTATTTTTACTGATCCCCCCCCCCCTACACTACATAAGGGATCCTTCTATACCCTCCACTACTACATTACTGACCCTTCTACACCCTACACTACAATACTGACCCCTTCTACACCCTACACTACATTACTGAGCCTTCTACACCCTACACTACTATACTGACCCCTCTACACTACATCACTGACCCTTCTACACCCGACATTACTGACTCTTCTACACCCTACACTACATTACTGACTCCTCTACACTACATCACTGACCCCTCTACACCCTACACTACATTACTGACCCATCTACACCCTATACTACATTACTGACTGCTCTACACTACATCACTAACCCCTCTATACCCTACACTACTGACCCTTCTACATCCTACACTCCATTACTGACTCCTCTACACTACATCACTGACCCCTCTACACCCTACACTACATTACTGACTCCTCTACACCCTACACTACTGACTCTTCAACACCCTACACTACATTACTGACTCCTCTACACTACATCACTGACCCCGCTACACCCTACACTACATTACTGACCCATCTACACCCTACACTACATTACTGACTCCTCTACACTACATCACTAACCCCTCTACACCCTACATTACTGACCCTTCTACACCCTACACTACATCACTGACCCCTCTACACCCTACACTACATTACTGACCTTTCTACACCCTACACTACATTACAGACCCCTCTGCACCTTACACTACTGACCCCTCTATGCCGTACACTACTGACCCCTCTATACCCTACGCTACTGACACCTCTATACTCTATGCTACTGACCCCTCTATACCCTACGATACTGACACCTCTATACTCTATGCTACTGACCCCTCTATACCCTACATTACAGCTGCCACTAGTACTGCCCATCAAAACATTGATAAATGATTGCCATAGTGTGCTCCAATGCAGGTATCATAGTAAAGTACCACCTCTGTTAGGGATCACTGCATCCATCATGTAACCCCACCACCAACACCTATCCCCATTATATCCCAGACCACACGCAACCATTCAGGCATGGTGGAATTTGTTGCTGTAAAGCAGAGGCACAACAAGCTCCAGCATTCCTGGACTTGTGTGATGCCACTATGTTATTATCACAATGCTTACATAGGACAAAGGCTCATTACGACAGTACATCACAAAATGTCACCCGCAATAGGGGTGTCACTATATGTACCCAATACTACAGAAATAATAAAAAAGCCCCCATTGTGTCTGTACCCCCATACATAGGAGCGGGTACTCACCCTGCTGCTGCTGTACAGACGATGGAACTTGTAAGTAAGCATCGCTGCCTGTTGCATGTAGCAGCAGTGAGTTCCTCCTATATAGCATTCTCTCAGTGCTGCTCCAATTCAGTGTGGAAGCAGCCAGGAGGAATGAGGATCTCCCACCGAATCGCTTTCAACTTACACTGAAGTCAGAACGCGGCGGCGGTTGATGGAAACACGCTAGATGCCGTGGTGCGGGGCTCCTCTCCCTCCCTTTACTCTGCTCCTCCCAGAGTACCAGGTCGGTGCCTGAGAGAGGTCAGGCATGAGGTTCTCACTTGGGAGACTGGGCAGCACTAAAGCCGTGGACTCTGCTGTTACTGGTCGGACCGAGCAGCTGGAGTTGCAGACAGGAAAAGGCGTAGGCTGCCTTGAAAATGACAAGCACAACCGCAACACTGCAAGTAGAAAACAGATCCCCCTTACCAGCACCGACCATGAGCCAATCGCAGCTCACGGACCGGCAACTAATCAAGGCGGCCACTCGGATTGGCTGTGGGTCTGTGAGTTGTGATTGACTTACGGTCGGCTCCAACTTTAAAATGATGCCACTGACTGATGGTCCACGATCTGCTGTGGAGCCCCATCTCTGTTCGGGCCCGGGCCAGAAATCCCCGCAGTCCCTCTTTGATGGCAGCCCTGTTTGTGTGTGAGTGTGGATGATGTGCGGGTCACGGTTGCTGCGAATGGGGGGAGGGGCGGGTTTGGGGCTCTGAGGGGAGAGATAGAGGAGAGGATAGCCTGTGGGGGGAGGGGGGGGGTTGTGGGTGCCGCGAATGGGGGGAGGGGTGGTTTGGGGCTCTGAAGGGAGAGATACAGTAAAGGGTAGCCTGTGGGGGGAGGGGAGGTCGTGGGTGCCGCGAATTGGGGGAGTGGTGGTCTGGGGCTCTCAAAGGAGAAATACCAGAAAGGGTAGCCTGTGCGGGGGAGAAGTGGGGGGTGGGGTGCTGCAAATGGGGGGTCTCTGAGGGACGAGATACAGGAGAGGGTAGCCTGTGGGGGAGGGGGGTTGTGGGTGCCGCAAATGAGGGGAGGGGTGGTTTGGGTCTCTGAAGAGAGAGATACAGGAGAGGGTAGACTGTGGGGGAGGGGGGGTTGTGGGTGCCAGAATGGGGCGAAGGGTGGGTTTGGAACTCTGAGGGGAGAGATACAGGAGAGGGTAACCTGTGGGGGGAGGGGGGTCGCGCATGCTGCGAATGGGGGAGGAGGGGTATGGGGCTCTGAGGGAAGAGATACTGGAGAGTGTAGTCTGTGGGGGAGGGGGGGTCGCGGGTGCCGCGAATGGGGGGAGGGGTGGTTTGGGACTCTGAAGGGAGATACAGGAGAGGGTCACCTGTGGGGGGAGGGCGGCGGGGTCGCGGGTGCCGCAAATGGAAGGGAGGGGTGGTTTTGGGCTCTGAAGGGAGAGCTACAGGAGAGGGTCAGCTGTAGGGGGAAGGGGCGGGTTGCAGGTGCCGCGAATGGGGGGAGGGGTGGTTTTGGGCTCTGAGGAGAGCTACAGGAGAGAGTCACCTGTGGGGAGAGGGGGGGGGTCGCAGGTGCCGTGCATGGGGGGGGGGGTTTGCGGCTCTGAGAAGAGAGATACTGTTGAGGGTAGCCTGTGGATGGAGGGGAGGTTGCGGGTGCCAGGAGGGGGTTTGGACTTTGGAGCAGTGTGAAGGGAACCTGTGGGATCGGGTGTCGCGGAGCTTTTGGTGCAGTGGGAGGGAGGGAAGAGAGCAGAGCAGGAGAATTGAGGGTGGAGAGGGGAGGAGACAAGCAGGCCTGGACTAGAGTGACAGGAAGGAGAGAGAGTGGCCACTCACTGCAGTGCATGGCCATGTGTCACTCTCTGCTACGCTGTTCTGTCTGGGCGGGTGCCGGCCGAGGCCTGGAGGAGCTCTGTCTCTCGGCCGCAGAAGCACTGAGCTCCTCCAAGCTGCTGTCTGTCTCTGATCTGTCCTGATGGGCTGCCTATGCCTGTCGGGGATTATAGCAAGTGTCACTCAGGTGCCAATGGGGGCAGGGTCACATACTGCATTTCGGCCCCGCAATCCAGCTTGCCTCCTGGGGAACTACCTGGTGACTTTAATGGCCAATCCAGCCCGGAGTTGCTGTATATGCCCAGTGGAAGCAGCTTCTCCTATGAGAGAGACCAGAGAGCAGCTGTCAGCAAGAGGAAACATGTGTCTTACCATGAGGTGGAAGAATGTGTGCTGATGAGATGTGCGGCGGGCACATTTTGTGTTTTGTGTTTTGGTTTTGTATCTGGATCCTCGCTCATGTTTTGGATCTGAATTGGTTTTGCCAAAATCACACTTTCAGGTTTTGGTTTTGGATCTGGATGATTTTTGAAAAAAACACAAAAACAGCTAAAATCACAGAATTTGGGGGTAATTTTGATCCTACAGTATTATTAACCTCAATAACATTAATGCCACTCATTTACAGTCTATTCTGAACACCTCACACCTCACAATATTGTTTTTAGGCCAAAAGGTTGCACCAAAGTAGCTGGATGACTAAGCTAAGTGACCCAAGTGGGCGGCAGAAACACCTGGCCCATCTAGGAGTGGCACTGCAGTGGCAGACAGGGTGGCATATTTAAAAAATTGGCCCCAAACAGCACATCATGTAAAGAAGAAAAAGAGGTGCAATGAGGTAGCTGGATGGCTAAGCTAAGCAACACAAGTGTGAGGCACAAACACCTGGCCCATCTAGGAGTGGCACTGCACTGTCAGACAGGATGGCACTTAAAAAAACTAGTCCCCAAACAGCACATGATGCAAAGAAGAAAAAGAGGTGCACCTTGGTTGCTGTATGACTAAGCTAAGCAACACAAGTGTGTGGCACAAACACCTGGCCCATCTAGGAGTGGCAAGCAGTGGCTGAATATCAAACATGGCCCGCAATTTTTCGGGCCACTGACAGCAACTCCAATTTAATTGTATGTGCAAAACATGAAACGTGCTGGAATTTGCCCAGATGTAATACACGCACAATATTGGTGGTACAGGAGAGTGTACCCCTAAACCACACACACACACACACGGCAAAGCCTGTAAACATAATTTGGATAATAATAACCCTTTTATTTGGACGGAGTTATATAACAATATGCGGCACAGAAGAGCGTACCCCTAAACCACACACACACAGCAAAGCCTGTAAAAATTATTTGGATAATAATAACCCTTTTATTTGGATGGCGTTATATAACAATATGCGGCACAGAAGAGCATACCCCTAAACTACACAGGGCAAACCCTGTAAAAATTATTTGGATTAAGTATTAATAACCCCTTTATTTGGAGTAAATAATATACAGCAGAGGACAGCACCACTGGACTTATACAGCAGTACCCCTAAATTTATATGGCAGTACCCCTGGATGTATACGGCAGTACCCCATGACTTATAAAGGCAGTACCACTGGACTTATACGGCGGTCCACTGGACTTATATGGCAATACCACTGGACTTGACTTATACGGCAATACCACTGGACTTATACGGCAGTACCACTGGACTGGACTTATACGGCAGTACCCCTGACTTATATGGCTGCACCACTGGACTGGACTTATATGGCAGTACCACTGGACTTATATGGCAATACTCCTGGACTTATACGGCAGTACCCCATAACTTATATGGCAGTTCCACTGGACTTATACAGCAGTACCGCTGGAGATATATGACAACACCACTGGACTGGACTTATACGGCAGCACCACCGCACTGAACTTATACAGCAGCACTGGACTTATGGCAGCACAGAACACCACCACTAGACTTATGGCAGCACAGGACACCACCACTGGATTGATGCAGCACAACACAGCACCACTGCACTGGACTGGACTTATACAGAAGCACTGGATTTATGGCAGCACAGGACACACCACTGTGACTGGACTGATGCAGCACAAGACACCACCACTGGACTGATGTAGCACAAGACAGCGCTGGAATGACACATAAGAGCAGGTCGCCACACCACTTTTCCACACAGACAGACACTGTGGAGAGAGACACGTCCTCCCACTACACTCTCCAGGACTGGAGTGAAAATGGCGGCGATGCACAGCTCCTTATATGGAATCTAAAACCCGTGAGAATCCGACAGCAGGATGATGACATTTTGCCTTGTTCTGGTTTCCGAGTCTGGTGGGAAGTCTTGAGCCAGATTCGGATCTGGGCTTGGGACATGAAGTTCAGGGGGGTTTGGTTCTCAGAGATGTGAACCCGCTCATCTCTAGTGCTTAGACAGCTCAGTTCTACCTTCAATATGTATTTAAATTTATTATGCAATGATTCATTTTCCTGACCAATGATGTGATTCATATGAGATAAGTATGCTTGGTACAAAACATTAATTTTCTTATCTCTCTCTCCCCTATGTCCTATACTATAGACTAGAGATGAGCGGGTTCGGTTCATCGGGATCCGAACCCCCCCTAACTTCACCTATTTTACACGAGTCTGAGGCAGCCTTGGATCTTCCCGCCTTGCACGGTTAACCCCGAACGAGGCAGAATGTCATCATCCCACTGTCGGATTCTCGCAAGATTCGTATTCTAAATAAAGAGCCGTGCGTCGCCGCCATTTTCACTCGTGCTTTGGAGATTGAATGGAGAGGACGTGGCTATGTTCTCTGCCTGAAAAGCTCCATATCTGTGCTCAGTGTGCTGCAAATATCTGTGCTCAGTGTGCTGCAAATATCTACGTTCTCTGCCTGAAAAGCTCCATATCTGTGCTCAGTGTGCTGCAAATATCTACGTTCTCTGCCTGAAAAGCTCCATATCCGTGCTCAGTGTGCTGCAAATATCTGTGCTCAGTGTGCTGCATTGTGGGGACCACCAGTATATAATTAGAGTAGTACAGTACAGTAGGCCATTGCTGTATCTTGCAGCTCCGTGTCAGACTCAGTTCTAGACAGTATCCTGATCATCAGTGCTCAATATCTGCTGCATTGTTGTGTGACCAGTATAAACTATATACACTGCTCAAAAAAATAAAGGGAACACTTAAACAACACAATGTCACTCCAAGTCAATCACACTTCTATGAAATCAAACTGTCCACTTAGGAAGCAACACTGATTGACAATCAATTTCACATGCTGTTGTGCAAATGGAATAGACAACAGGTGGAAATTATAGTCAATTAGCAAGACACCCCCAATAAAGGAGCTGTTCTGCAGGTGGTGACCACAGACCACTTCTCAGCTCCTATGCTTTCTGGCTGATGTTTTGGTCACTTTTGAAAGCTGGCGGTGCTTTCACTCTAGTGGTAGCATGAGACGGAGTCTACAACCCACAAAAGTGGCTCAGTTAGTGCAGCTCATCCAGGATGGCACATCAATGCGAGCTGTGGCAAGAAGGTTTGCTGTGTCTGTCAGCGTAGTGTCCAGAGCATGGAGGCGCTACCAGGAGACAGGCCAGTACATCAGGAGACATGGAGGAGGCCGTAAGAGGACAACAACCCAGAGCAGGACCGCTACCTCTGCCTTTGTGCAAGGAGGAACAGGAGGAGCACTGCCAGAGCCTTGCAAAATGACCTCCAGCAAGCCACAAATGAGCATGTGTCTACTCAAATGATCAGAAACAAACTCCATGTGGGTGGTATGAGGGCCCAACGTCCACAGGTGGGGGTTGTGCTTATAGCCCAACACCGTGCAGGATGTTTGGCATTTGTCAGAGAACACCAAGATTGGCAAATTCGGCACTGGCGCCCTGTGCTCTTCACAGATGAAAGCACGTTCTCACTGAGCCATGTGACAGACGTGACAGAGTCTGGAGACGCCAAGGAGAACGTTCTGCTGCCTGCAACATCCTCCAGCATGACCGGTTTGGCAGTGGGTCAGTAATGGTGTGGGGTGGCATTTCTTTGGGGGCCGCACAGCCCTCCATGTGCTCGCCAGAGATAGCCTGAATGCCATTAGGTACCGAGATGAGATTCTCAGACCCCTTGTGAGACCATATGCTGGTGCGGTTTGCCCTGGTTTCCTCCTAATGCTAGACAATGCTAGACCTCATGTGGCTGTAGTGTGTCAGCAGTTCCTGCAAGACGAAGGCATTGATGCTATGGACTGGCCCGCCTGTTCCCCAGACCTGAATCCAATTGAGCACATCTGGGACATCATGTCTCGTTTCATCCACCAACGCCACATTGCACCACAGACTGTCCAGGAGTTGGCGGATGCTTTAGTCCAGGTCTGGGAGGAGATCCCTAAGGAGACCATCCGCCCCCTCATCAGGAGCATGCCCAGGCATTGTAGGGAGGTCATACAGGCACGTGGAGGCCACACACACTACTGAGCCTCATTTTGACTTGTTTTAAGGACATTACATCAAAGTTGGATCAGCCTGTAGTGTGTTTTTCCACTTTAATTTTGAGTGTGACTCCAAATCCAGACCTCCATGGGTTAATAAATTTGATTTCCATTGACAATTTGTGTGTGATTTTGTTGTCAGCACATTCAACTATGTAAAGAAAAAAGTATTTAATAAGAATATTTCATTCATTCAGATCTAGGATGTGTTATTTTAGTGTTCCCTTTATTTTTTTGAGCAGTGTATATTATATATAGTAGTACAGTGCAGCATTTTGGTGACCAACAGTATATAGTTGTACAGTACAGTAGGCCATTGCTGTATCTTGCAGCTCCGTGTCACTGCAAGTATCCATTCCATATCGGTGCTGTACAGGGCCGGACTGGGACTAAAAATAGGCCCTGGCATTTTTGAAGCACACAGGCCCACCTCTGTGACTCCTCCCCTTACTATTCCTGACTCCTCCCGCTTATTAGTCTAAGCTCTTTCAAATATAATTAATATTCTAACAACATACAAGTGTACATCATTCTCTATTAAAATACACACAACCAGCGGTTGAAGTGGAAATTTTTAAGTGGGGGTATGAAAATGAGAAGTTTGTAATTAAGCGCGCGCCAAAGGCGCGCGCGCTCCGGCAAAGGGGGCATGACCACTCAAAAGGGGGCATGTCCTTCAGTGTAGTTTACCACACCATACACCCCTTATACGCATTATGCACCACAATAGTAGGACCCCTTATACTATCTAGTACTGGTGCCTCTTTCGCATTATACCACACAGTATGAGCCAAAATTCACATTATAGCACCCGGTATGAGCCGAAATTTACATTATAGCACCCGGTATGAGCCGAAATTTACATTATATGCCCCCAATAGTGCAGTACCAGATCCACAATTGCCCCCACAGTGCCAGGTATACAAATGCTCCCACAGTGCCAGGTATACAAATGCCCCACAGTGCCTGGTATACAAATGCCCCACAGTGCCAGGTATACAAATGCCCCCACAGTGCCAGATCCACAAATGCCCCCACAGTGCCAGATCCACAAATGCCCCCACAGTGCCAGATCCACAAATGCCCCCACAGTGCCAGGTATACAAATGCCCCCACAGTGCCAGATCCACAATTGCCCCCACAGTGTCAGATCCACAATTGCCCCCACAGTGTCAGGTAATACCTGACACTGTGGGGGCAATTGTGGATCTGACACTGTGGGGGCAATTGTATACCTGACAGGTATACAAATGCCCCCACAGTGCCAGGTAAACAATTGCCCCCACAGTGCCAGGTATACAAATGCCCCACAGTGCCAGCCAATTGCCCCCACAGTGCCAGGTATACAATTGCCCCCACAGCAGCTAGTGCTGCAGCTGCTTACCGCTGCTGCACTGCTGCTGCTGCTGCTGCTGCTGCTGCTCCTCCTCCGGGCTCCGGCTGTGAGGGTCGGGTGAGTCAGGAGAGGAGAGTGCCCGCCAGAGCGGCTGTGTCTGGCGCGGCGGCGTATAGCGGACTTCGTTCAAACCAGCCGCCGGTTCGTGAGCCAATCAGAGCTCGCGGACCGGCGGCTTCTGATTGGCTGCCGGTCCGCGAGCTCTGATTGGCTCACGAACCGGCGGCTGGTTTGAAGTCCACTATACGCCGCCAGACATAGCGGCGCTGGCGCGCTCTCCTCCCCTGACAGCTGAGACACGCTGCCGCCGGACTGAGCGGCAGCGTGTCTCAGTGAGCGCTGGACCGGCCCACATGGCCATCGGCCCACATGGCCATCGGCCCTTCTGGCATTTGCCAGAAGTGCCAGATGGCCCGTCCGGCCCTGGTGCTGTATTTTTGCGAGCAGTATATATAGTAGTACAGTGCAGCATTTTGGTGACCAACAGTATATAGTTGTACAGTACAGTAGGCCATTGCTGTATCTTGCAGCTCCATGTCACTTCAAGTATCCATTCCATATCTGTGCTGCATTTTTGTGAGCAGTATATATAGTAGTACAGTGCAGCATTTTGGTGACCAACAGTTTATAGTTGTACACTACAGTAGGCCATTGCTGTATCTTGCAGCTCCACGGTGTCACTTCAAGTATCCATATCTGTGCTGCATTGTTGTGAGCAGTATATAGTAGTACAGTGCAGCACTGTGGGGACCAGTATAATACAGTACAATAGTCCAGTGCTGTTCTCGCTGCTCAGTGTCAGTTCTCCGTAGTATCATCAGTGCTCAGTAAAATCAGTGCTCAGTATAATCAGTGATTGATCAGTATAATCAGTTCTCAGTATAATCAGTGCGCTGTTAGACATGCGCCTGTTTTCCGCCATTAGTGCATTGGGATTTAGACAATTGATGAAGTTATTGTGTCCCCGATACAAAATCCCATCTAGATTCCACTTCACTAGGCAGGTGATAGCGAGATTTTACCAATTAGTATCAGTGATTTATAATGAATTATTAATTACAGTGATCTTGCCAAATGATTCCTGTGATTTTGTCATTTTCTTCCAGTGATTTGGACCAATAATACCATTGATTAGAACGAATAATTCCTGTGATTTTGTCATTTTCTTCCAGTGATTTGGACCAAAAATACCATTGATTAGAACGAATAATTCCTGTGATTTTGTCATTTACTTCCAGTGATTTGGACCAATAATACCATTGATTAGAACAAATAATTCCTGTGATATTGAGGTGTTTGTATCACTTAGCTTAGCCGTCCAGCGACCACAGTGCACCTCTTTTTCTCTTTTCTTTGCATCATGTGCTGTTTGGGGCCAATTTTTTTAAGTGCCATCCTGTCTGACACTGCAGTGCCACTCCTAGATGGGCCAGGTGTTTGTGCCGCCCTCTTGGGTCGCTTAGCAAAGTCATCCAGCGACCTTGGTGCAAATTTTAGGACTAAAAATAGTATTGTGAGGTGTGAGGTGTTCAGAATAGACTGGAAATGAGTGGAAATTATGGTTATTGAGGTTAATAATACCATAGGATCAATATGACCCCCAAATTCTATGATTTAAGCTGTTTTTGAGGGGGTTTTGAAAAAAAAAACTTGAATCCAAAACACACCCGAATCCGACAAAAACTTTTAAGGGAGGTTTTGCCAAAAATGCGTCCGAATCCAAAACACGGCCGCGGAACCGAATCCAAAACCAAAACACAAAACTCGAAAAATTTCCGGTGCACATCTCTACTATAGACCATTTATAACATTATTTTGTTAACAATGTATAAGGAGAACAATGTGTACATGTATACTCAGGGCACATGCTAAGTTCTTTTGCAACTGCCTGAGACTCCTGGACTTGCTTCAATGCTTCTCAGAGAAGGGAACTTGGATTGTGTAATGGCACCCACATCCAGGTGCGTCCTACTGCCACATCTGTTTATATCTGAAGTAGTCCATTTTAAAGCACACAAAATAGCTTTTTCTTAATTTAATTTTTTTTACCCAATTTTTTGGGGGTAATTCAATTAAAACCTGTTTTTTCACAGTAAAATTTACCGGCTATCATGCAAAAAACACAGGATCAATTGCGGCCGTGAAAATGCAGCACTAATCAGGGACTTTGTTTCTCCTGGCTCCGGGTAGGTGAAACAATATCCCCGATAGTACTGACTATCGGGGATAATTGAATTACCCCCCAGGGATCAATTAGCAGTGGTAATTTTCCGTGGTTAATTGAATGCCCCCCTATAGCTTAATATGTGATAATTGTGCTCCCTACATGGTCTGGCCCCACTCACTGTAATATCAAGCAAATGGAAACCCCTCTCTTGAAAACGGGATGCGGTCAGGATGCCGCCGGACGGAATCCCGGCGGTCGAAATACCGACGCCGGAATCCCGGCCGCCACAATCCCGACATATTCTCCCTCCGTGGGTGTCCACGACACCCATAGAGGGAGAATATAATAGTGTGCCGAGAGTAGCGAGGCACCGTGCCCGCAGCGTGGCGAGCGAAGCGAGCCCGCAAGGGGCTTCGTTCCACTCACCATCCCTGTCGGGATTGTATGGTCGGGATTCCGGCGTCGGTATTTCGACCGCCGGGATTCCGACCGGCGGCATTTAGTACTGATCCCTTGAAAACATGTGTGTGTGTGTGTGTGTGTGTGTGTGTGTGTGTGTGTGTGTGTGTCTGCGTGCAGGGGTGGATTGGGATGGAAAACCAGACCAGGAAATTTAGGTATGCAGCCCTATTAGGGGCGGGGTCTGCTGTGGGAGAGGGATTCCTCCTCATAGGGTTCTGATTCTGAGTTGGACGCAGTTGCGGCCTTCTTTGCTTATTTTGCTGCAGTTGCGTCTTTGACTTAATGCTAATGATGCCACAATGCCCTTCCCTGGTGCACATCCGTGAATCCCAATATGCAAGAACAGAGATGCCAACTTTTAGTGTCTACAGATTCTACAATCATGCTTTGTGCTACAATCATGCTTTGTGCACCATCGGTGGCACCATTGTATGGCCTCCATTGTGAGCAATACAGTGTCTCTATATGTAACCACTATCAGCAATACTGTATCTCCACACCATGTTACACCTGCATCTGATTAGCCAACCCCCTGTAACAACAAAGGAATGCCCAACACATTTCTAATACACTTCTTTGTGCTTGTGTCTGACTCTGTTCTGCAACTCTGTGTGAACACCATCGTGGTGCATGCATGCGCGGTGCAACTCAGGCACAAGTGCATATGAAAAACATTGCACAAGAATAAAATAAAACACATTGGCCCCTACAGGGAAAAACACACACACACATTGCAGTGACGTGCAGTGGGGTGAGGTAGGTGCGGCAGGGCCTTTCCTGTCATACTAATGTTTGTACCAGAGTCTTGATTGTATAAAGTATATGAAACATGCAAAAAATATCTTTGCATTATTCTTATAATTTTTATAGCCAAAACTCTGGAGTAAAAAGTCTATGGCAGGTGAGTGCCTCACCTGGCTAACTTTTCTGCACTTCTCTGATCAAAACTCACCACATTTCCAGAAGTTTATACTGCTGCACCTGTGTATAATGCCCAGATGTACCCTTTGGCTCATATATTGCATTTAAATCTGGCTCTGGTGCTAGCTAGTACCTCCTGAGCCTATTAGCTCACCGCACGTCCCTGACACATTGGCCCCACAGTAAACAATAAAAATAATTGCCCCCCACAGGGAAAAAAATAATAATTAAAGGTAAATAATAAATAAAGGTATAATATACTGTAGCTTTTGGTATTAACATTTGTATCACATTCTCACTGCAGTTTGAATGGCACAGTGACACCCACAGGTTTTATAATTCCTGGCTGTAACATCTATATGCTCATTTATTTATTAACATTTATTTAGCGCTAGCATATTCTATTGCATTTTCTTTCAAAGTTGGGCAGGGGCAGATTGGGAACGGAAAGTGGCCCAGGAAATATCTGTAGAATTGGCCTCATGTGGGCAGCACCAAAGGTACACCATGTAATCATGGTGACAGCACCACCTCTCACATGTCAACAAACAAAACACGTCCCTCGTACCAATCGGCCCACTTGGGCTCTTACCAGGGGAGGGGGGGCTGTTGCCAATCCACCCCTGTCTGCATGTGTGTGTGTGTGTGTGTGTGTGTGTGTGTGTGTGTGTCTATATTAAGATTTTTTTTTTCTGCATATCTGTTAGTAATCACAGATTTGTTTATTGCAGTGTTGTAACATTGGCACGTCACATGCAAATTACCATATGCAAAAAAGAAAATGTGTACTGATTTTCAAATCCATTTGAGAAGCAATAATGAATTATTTCCCTCATTGTAATTCAAAGTGAATTGTTATTAAAGATGTATTGGAATTACCAGGCAATTAATACATGTACAGAATATTGTTTAGGCTAACCGTTCAATCAAAGCAAACCTTTAAAGAAACATAATCACAGTTTCCCACTTTTGCATACAATTGAAATTACAGCTTTTAATTACATCTGTAAAATAGCATTTTAAAGACTTTCTAGTCAAATAGGTACCTCTTCGACTGCAGAACGGCTGAGTGGTGGACTCCCGAGGCCTGTTCATTACCTGTCATTAAATGTTTGGAAGTTTGCATAATTGATCCGTCTAATAAGTCATCATTGATTTATAGTGGATGGTGCAAGAGCGTTGCTCTTTAAAAATTCATAACACCAGTATGTGTCTTTACAATCCATTAGCTGTTTACGTACCTAGAATCCTAGGATTGATTGACCTTGGACTGAGATTCTCGTGGACTTAGCTGTTTTTTTCTTCTTATCACGTCTTAGGCTTAGAGAAGCAATACTTTGGACTTCTCCCTTGACAACTATACTTTGATTTTTTTTTTCCCTCAATCAAAACGGAAACTTACTTCAATTGATGAATAAATAAAGCATAGTCCATAAACAGCTTTCCACTATTATTTAAGCTTGTGAGCTGAGCACTGTTCGTCTCCCTTCTCTGCCATCAGATTCAAGTGTGTAAATGTTCTAAAAGGTTTTGAATGTTTTATGATGATTTCAGGGAATGATGGAGTAATAGCTGAAGAGTGAAGCTATTAGTTTTAATATTTATATTGAGTGCTCTGAAACATTAATGTGACAGGATGTAGGATCAGAGTACCGGGACATATTTACTTCACAACTTGTACCACGTGTTAGAAATATTTATTTTGTAGACTTCAATCTTCTTCATATTGACAGCGTTGAAGCCAGTGTGAAAGTTTGAAAACTTTTTCTTTGTAAAGCTAGATACCTGATGGGGATTTCATTTATTTAGACATGAAAAATGAAGACATTCTTTTCTTTTTATTGCTTATATATGTGTTCTTTCTGTCAGATGTGTCTTGATTGAAAAGTCTTTTGTTATTGTGGACCTGAAATCTTGAATTCGCTTCTGTGTCTGCAGAACAGTTGAATTCAGTGAAAGTCATCTGGTATTGTAACCTGGCCAAAACTTATAATGGAATAACACAGGGCCTGATTTAGATCCCGATGGATGTGGGGTGCATGCCGCAAAGTACCAATGTACTTTGTGCATGTGCTGGACCCATTTTGTGAATTCGCAGTATGGGTATACGAAAATGGACACAGATCAGCAGTGATTGACATTCTGCTGCTGTTTGGGGGTGGGGAGGGGGCGGCAACTGCCTCCATTTACCAAAATGGAGGCATGTCGCTGCCAGTTAGGGGAAGTGAAGAGACCACGATCTACATCGAATGACAGGGATTTCTTGGCCTCTTTCTTAAATCTGCAGTGGCCGGCTTGCATGACCCCATCAGTCATGCAGCCGGCTGATGATCCGTTGCTGCTTCCTAGAATGCAGCTTAGGTCACTAATGCTAGCAGGATGCATGATACCTCCTGCTGCATTAACAAATTAGAGGTGTACGCAGCAGCGATAGCAACTCCGACCACATCTGAATCAAGCCCACTGCATGATAAATATGCTGACCAGCAGACCAAATAAACTGGTTTGAGTAATTATCGCTAAGTTTATGGTACTAAAAGATAATTGTTCACACCCTGTAAATGGCTGAAAAGTTTCTGTTTGGTTTGATTATCAAACCTGTCCAATCCACCCGACCATCGTTCAGTAAACTTCAACAAGTGAATGGAGATTGTTTCCATTCTTCTCACTTCCATATGTCATGTGTGTCAGCTGGCTGGATGCAATGTTGCTAAATGCAGTCTATGGCCAGATGAAGTAACCTAGCATTATAGCCTCACCATATGAAAGTCATAGGTGAGGAAATAAAAAAAGATGAGTTTATGTTATAGTTCCATTGTACTGATGACCAAAGTGGCAGAAACTTAATTCCATCTTGGGTGTTTTCCATATTCTGGTAACTTCCAAATATTTATATTAAATGAGTTTCAATTTTATTTATGTAAATGTAATCAGGTGAAAAGAAGATTAGTAGTTTTTAGAGATGAGCGCCTGAAATTTTTCGGGTTTTGTGTTTTGGTTTTGGGTTCGGTTCCGCGGCCGTGTTTTGGGTTCGAACGCGTTTTGGCAAAACCTCACCGAATTTTTTTTGTCGGATTCGGGTGTGTTTTGGATTCGGGTGTTTTTTTCCAAAAACACTAAAAAACAGCTTAAATCATAGAATTTGGGGGTCATTTTGATCCCAAAGTATTATTAACCTCAAAAACCATAATTTACACTCATTTTCAGTCTATTCTGAATACCTCACACCTCACAATATTATTTTTAGTCCTAAAATTTGCACCGAGGTCGCTGTGTGAGTAAGATAAGCGACCCTAGTGGCCGACACAAACACCGGGCCCATCTAGGAGTGGCACTGCAGTGTCACGCAGGATGTCCCTTCCAAAAAACCCTCCCCAAACAGCACATGACGCAAAGAAAAAAAGAGGCGCAATGAGGTAGCTGTGTGAGTAAGATTAGCGACCCTAGTGGCCGACACAAACACCGGGCCCATCTAGGAGTGGCACTGCAGTGTCACGCAGGATGGCCCTTCCAAAAAACCCTCCCCAAACAGCACATGACGCAAAGAAAAAAAGAGGCGCAATGAGGTAGCTGTGTGAGTAAGATTAGCGACCCTAGTGGCCGACACAAACACCGGGCCCATCTAGGAGTGGCACTGCAGTGTCACGCAGGATGTCCCTTCCAAAAAACCCTCCCCAAACAGCACATGACGCAAAGAAAAAAAGAGGCGCAATGAGGTAGCTGTGTGAGTAAGATTAGCGACCCTAGTGGCCGACACAAACACCGGGCCCATCTAGGAGTGGCACTGCAGTGTCACGCAGGATGGCCCTTCCAAAAAACCCTCCCCAAACAGCACATGACGCAAAGAAAAAAAGAGGCGCAATGAGGTAGCTGTGTGAGTAAGATTAGCGACCCTAGTGGCCGACACAAACACCGGGCCCATCTAGGAGTGGCACTGCAGTGTCACGCAGGATGTCCCTTCCAAAAAACCCTCCCCAAACAGCACATGACGCAAAGAAAAAAAGAGGCTTTTTACTGATATTTGGTGTTTTGGATTTGACATGCTCTGTACTATGACATTGGGCATCGGCCTTGGCAGACGACGTTGCTGGCATTTCATCATCTCGGCCATGACTAGTGGCAGCAGCTTCAGCACGAGGTGGAAGTGGATCTTGATCTTTCCCTAATTTTGGAACCTCAACATTTTTGTTCTCCATATTTTAATAGGCACAACTAAAAGGCACCTCAGGTAAACAATGGAGATGGATGGATTGGATACTAGTATACAATTATGGACGGGCTGCCGAGTGCCGACACAGAGGTAGCCACAGCCGTGAACTACCGCACTGTACTATGTCTGCTGCTAATATATAGACTGGTTGATAAAGAGATAGTATACTCGTAACTAGTATGTATGTATAAAGAAAGAAAAAAAAACCACGGTTAGGTGGTATATACAATTATGGACGGGCTGCCGAGTGCCGACACAGAGGTAGCCACAGCCGTGAACTACCGCACTGTACACTGGTTGATAAAGAGATAGTAGTATACTCGTAACAACTAGTATGACACTATGACGACGGTATAAAGAATGAAAAAAAAACCACGGTTAGGTGGTATATATTATAATAATAATACAATTATGGATGGACGGACTGCCTGCCGACTGCCGACACAGAGGTAGCCACAGCCGTGAACTACCGCACTGTACACTGGTTGATAAAGAGATAGTAGTATACTCGTAACAACTAGTATGACACTATGACGACGGTATAAAGAATGAAAAAAAAACCACGGTTAGGTGGTATATATTATAATAATAATACAATTATGGATGGACGGACTGCCTGCCGACTGCCGACACAGAGGTAGCCACAGCCGTGAACTACCGCACTGTACACTGGTTGATAAAGAGATAGTAGTATACTCGTAACAACTAGTATGACACTATGACGACGGTATAAAGAATGAAAAAAAAACCACGGTTAGGTGGTATATATTATAATAATAATACAATTATGGATGGACGGACTGCCTGCCGACTGCCGACACAGAGGTAGCCACAGCCGTGAACTACCGCACTGTACACTGGTTGATAAAGAGATAGTAGTATACTCGTAACAACTAGTATGACACTATGACGACGGTATAAAGAATGAAAAAAAAACCACGGTTAGGTGGTATATATTATAATAATAATACAATTATGGATGGACGGACTGCCTGCCGACTGCCGACACAGAGGTAGCCACAGCCGTGAACTACCGCACTGTACACTGGTTGATAAAGAGATAGTAGTATACTCGTAACAACTAGTATGACACTATGACGACGGTATAAAGAATGAAAAAAAAACCACGGTTAGGTGGTATATATTATAATAATAATACAATTATGGATGGACGGACTGCCTGCCGACTGCCGACACAGAGGTAGCCACAGCCGTGAACTACCGCACTGTACACTGGTTGATAAAGAGATAGTAGTATACTCGTAACAACTAGTATGACACTATGACGACGGTATAAAGAATGAAAAAAAAACCACAGTTAGGTGGTATATATTATAATAATAATACAATTATGGATGGACGGACTGCCTGCCGACTGCCGACACAGAGGTAGCCACAGCCGTGAACTACCGCACTGTACACTGGTTGATAAAGAGATAGTAGTATACTCGTAACAACTAGTATGACACTATGACGGTATAAAGAATGAAAAAAAAACCACGGTTAGGTGGTATATATTATAATAATAATACAATTATGGATGGACGGACTGCCTGCCGACTGCCGACACAGAGGTAGCCACAGCCGTGAACTACCGCACTGTACACTGGTTGATAAAGAGATAGTAGTATACTCGTAACAATTAGGATGACACTATGACGGTATAAAGAATGAAAAAAAAACCACGGTTAGGTGGTATATATTATAATAATAATACAATTATGGATGGACGGACTGCCTGCCGACTGCCGACACAGAGGTAGCCACAGCCGTGAACTACCGCACTGTACACTGGTTGATAAAGAGATAGTAGTATACTCGTAACAATTAGGATGACACTATGACGGTATAAAGAATGAAAAAAAAACCACGGTTAGGTGGTAGGTATATAATAATAAATAATACAATTCTGGTCGGACGGACTGCCTGCCGTGTGCCGACACAGAGGTAGCCACAGCCGTGAACTACCGCACTGTACACTGGTTGATAAAGAGATAGTAGTATACTCGTAACAATTAGGATGACACTATGACGGTATAAAGAATGAAAAAAAAACCACGGTTAGGTGGTAGGTATATAATAATAAATAATACAATTCTGGTCGGACGGACTGCCTGCCGTGTGCCGACACAGAGGTAGCCACAGCCGTGAACTACCGCACTGTACACTGGTTGATAAAGAGATAGTAGTATACTCGTAACAATTAGGATGACACTATGACGGTATAAAGAATGAAAAAAAAACCACGGTTAGGTGGTAGGTATATAATAATAAATAATACAATTCTGGTCGGACGGACTGCCTGCCGTGTGCCGACACAGAGGTAGCCACAGCCGTGAACTACCGCACTGTACACTGGTTGATAAAGAGATAGTAGTATACTCGTAACAATTAGGATGACACTATGACGGTATAAAGAATGGAAAAAAAACCACGGTTAGGTGGTAGGTATATAATAATAAATAATACAATTCTGGTCGGACGGACTGCCTGCCGTGTGCCGACACAGAGGTAGCCACAGCCGTGAACTACCGCACTGTACACTGGTTGATAAAGAGATAGTAGTATACTCGTAACAATTAGGATGACACTATGACGGTATAAAGAATGAAAAAAAAACCACGGTTAGGTGGTAGGTATATAATAATAAATAATACAATTCTGGTCGGACGGACTGCCTGCCGTGTGCCGACACAGAGGTAGCCACAGCCGTGAACTACCGCACTGTACACTGGTTGATAAAGAGATAGTAGTATACTCGTAACAATTAGGATGACACTATGACGGTATAAAGAATGAAAAAAAAACCACGGTTAGGTGGTAGGTATATAATAATAAATAATACAATTCTGGTCGGACGGACTGCCTGCCGTGTGCCGACACAGAGGTAGCCACAGCCGTGAACTACCGCACTGTACTGTGTCTGCTGCTAATATAGACTGGTTGATATTTAAAGAGATATTAGTAGTATACAACAATACTATACTGGTGGTCAGGCACTGGTCACCACTCCTGCAGCAAAAGTGTGCACTGTTAATTAATATAATTGTACTCCTGGCTCCTGCTAACAACCTGCAGTGCTCCCCAGTCTCCCCCACAATTAATTATAAGCTTTTAATTTATACATTGATGACTGTGCAGCACACTGGGCTGAGCTGAGTGCACACAGACTGAGTCACACTGTGTGACTGACTGTGCTGTGTATCGTTTTTTTTTTCAGGCAGAGAACGGATATAGCAGAGAGAAGTGAACGGATATATTATATTAAATAAAAGTTAACTAGCAACTGCACTGGTCACTGACTGTGGTAAACTAACTCTGTCTGCGACTCTGCACAATCTCTCTCTATCTAATCTATCTATCTCTATTCTAATGGAGAGGACGCCAGACACGTCCTCTCCCTATCAATCTCAATGCACGAGTGAAAATGGCGGCGACGCGCGGCTCCTTATATAGAATCCGAGTCTCGCGATAGAATCCGAGCCTCGCGAGAATCCGACAGCGTCATGATGACGTTCGGGCGCGCTCGGGTTAACCGAGCAAGGCGGGAAGATCCGAGTCGCTCGGACCCGTGGAAAAAAAAGTGAAGTTCGTGCGGGTTCGGATTCAAAGAAACCGAACCCGCTCATCTCTAGTAGTTTTAGCTGCTTATACTGTAGATTATATATTTCTTGATAAACCACTGTTACGACTGAAGAATCTTCTTTCCAAGGAGGCTGAAATTACCAGAGATATTCTGGGCAGTGACTCTTGTACACCCCAGGTTAAGACTTGTAGAACTCATCAGCAGGTCTTATTGCCTATAATAGGCGAAATGTGCCTACTGGTACTTGGATGCCACCAGGACTTATGTTACTGGTGGTAGTACGAGCTTAACCCAGAGTGACCTGAATCAATGCTGGTAGTAAGGGAGACCCAAAAGAAGGGAGGAGCAGCATGAAAATAATATAAGGACAAGAGAAAGAGAATGGCACTACGGTGATAGGAAAAATAGGGAGAGCGTAAGATATAAAGACAGGTGTGTCCCAGACAAGAACGAGGATGGTTTAATATGGACTAAAGTGTACTTGAGAAAATGAGAGCACAAAAACACTGAAAGCTCTGAACCAACAGAAGGAGCTACTGGTAGTGGGAGTACTGAAGATATTCAGGAGTAACAGAACACAGAAGGAACACGAAACTCAATAGAAAATAGGCGAAGGGTAAAATTAACAGAAATAACAAATAAACAACATGACAGATAAGACACTGACACTGGGCTGGACACAGGAACTCTGTAGAGGATGATAATAAGGTAACCAAAAATATCCACAAGCTAGAGCTAGAGCCAAAAGACAAAGTTTTCCACTGCAACCAGGAATATAACCAGCAAAGATTGACAGGCAGGCTAAGAATATAAGTCAGCATCAACCAATCAAAAACTTAATGCAGTTAGACCTCCTTTAATAACCTTGTGCAGTTTAGCGCTGCACGTCCACACTCCCTCCAGCTGGGTGTCTCCATTATTAGGCAACAACAGGAAGCCGCAGCAACAACCGGAATGCTAGGGAGAGTGAGCCGGCGGCTTATAACAGAAGCAAGCCATTGGCTCATAACAACTGCACATTGGAGCTTAATTTATGTTTTACATAAGTTATGAGAATAATGTGACATCAGGACTCTCTTTATTTATATTTGTAAAATTCTACTTACATTGGCCTTAAGCTCACATATTTATATGTAAGTTGTATGTTCTAGTACACAATGATTATAAATGGTGCAACATTTGTAAGGAGTTTTGGGTGACTCAAAATCTTCTTGACGGTACCCACAAAATCAAAATGTGTTATTTTTATTGCATTAAGTTTTTTTTTTAAAGGTCTATAAAGATATATATGTGGCACTTCTGTCAAGATACTTTCATGACAAGGTTCATCTACTTGTTCACAACAGGGGTGTATTGAGAACTAAATGTGGCCCTGGAAAATTTTGTAGAAGCGGGGTGACATTGGCAAAACCAGAGCCATAACATGCTGTGTAGCCATGGCAGAGCTGAGGTGCTGCAGAGAGGGAATGATAGAATGAATGGGACAATGCAGTGTTATGTGCGTCAGTGGGCTATCTGTCATGAGGGGACCCACATGTCAGCAAACAAAACAAGCCTCCCATATACATCGGCCCACTGGGAATCTTCCCTGTTTGCTACATGCCCAATCCGCCTCCTGTAAACAATACAGTTCCATGATACTTTTTCCAGAGTGTTTCACTGTACATCTATTGGCAGGGTACTCTAGTTCTCTCTGCAGCAATTATGAGCATGGTCACATTTGACCTGTCACCTGCCTAGCATCTGTGACCTATTGTATCTGTTGCTGTCAGAATTCAGGTTTGCTGCTTATATAACCCCAGCCAATCAGAAAGGTGTGGTCCATTGAATAGTTTATTTAAGCAATGGGAGGTAGAGCCTAGTCCTCTTTCATCAGAAAAAATTCTACATCTGGGTTTTAGTATGAGTGTGTTATTATGTTAGTATCGTATTGCCTGTTTTTTGTCAAGCAGTGTCCATTATAGTGCATGTTTGGTCAAGTGCAATTTGCAGTATTTTATTTGGTAATTTAACGTGCAACTGGTGGTAAAACCTGTCTAAATTGGTTTTCTGATTTTTGTGAAGGGAAGGCACTCTTTGACCACCGTGTTGTACAGAGGTGCATGTTATTACCTCCATGTTTAAGTTGAAGTTGCTTATTGAGAGGCCTTATTAAGGGGCCTTTAAAGTTCTCATTTGTCAGTTGGCCATTCCAAATTTTAGAAAATACAGTTACAAGGGACAAATATCAGTTCACTATAATTATGTTTCCTGGTATTTATTATAAAGTTTTAAGTATACTGTATGCTCTGTTTGTGGTTTTAAATGGTATGTGCTGCTAGGGGGTTTAATATACCCTATGCATAATTAAAATACCAGTGTATTTTCTATACATTTCTTATTATTCTCTAATCTTCTTTGCAGTCTCCGTAGGGAACTGTATATGGCACTAAGCACTACTATGCTATATGTAATCTTTCCAGTTGTTGTATTGCAAGGCATTTCATTGAGGCACTAGAGAAAACGTTTCCATAAGAAACAGACTGCACAATCAATACATGAAAAATTTAATATTCTACAACATAATCACCAAGAAAACATTTCTTAAAGTCAAATTACTTATTAAGTGCAGGGAACACAAATTGTTTACAATTCAGTCTTTCACATGCTGGGACTAATCGTACAAGGGGGAGCATGAAAGAAAAAGGCAGTGTATTTCATATCTTATTAAGCAGTTAGGTTTTAGGGCTTTTACACCAAATTACATTACAAGGAAACTTAAATGAAGGAAATATATAATATGGGCTGTATTTTGTGGTATTCCGAGTCTGTGCTGTTTTCATAAATATGTATGACTAGGTTAGCCAAGGTATAGGAAATTGCACCGCAGTGCATCATTGTAGGGTTATTTTCCCAACTCTCAAGAGAAGATCTTTGTTACAGATTTGGAGAACTAATGAAAAAAACAGCAGTGTGACTTAAACAGATGTTTTCCATGGACCCAGCTTGTTAAATAGTCTTTTTAGCTTCTCCTAAGGACTTAAATCTGGTCTCATTCAGCCTGAATATTTGAAATGATGTTAACACCATGCAAAATAAGCACTAACAAGCAGCATTAGTAATGTTCCGGACATTGTACAAGCTTTCTAGATGATTATACTAGACATTTCTACACAAAAGGAATGGCTGAAATGCTACACAGTCAAGTGTTGGACTTGTTGAGAAAGAAAGACACCACATATACAGCAAGGAAAGCAGGGGAATATGGAATAAATCACTGGCATATGGTCATTGAAAGTAAAAGATGTTGCACTCGCAATGCATAACATAATAGAACTATAATATGCAAATTATACATGGTCAAGTCACATTATTATAACCACCTCCTACATTTGACGTCGGCAGCGCGTAACCCATGAAATACATAACATGTCATGTGCTTGCTTGGTGGGTATATAAGGTGTGCGATAGGCACTCTACATACATATCACTCGTTGATGTCATGGGTAAAAGGGGCGATTTAGTGGAGTTGAAAAAAGGGATGATTATCGTCTTTCAGACCAAGGGTGGCAGTATTTGTGAAACCACGCAGTTTGTGAACTGCTGGCATGCTGCTGAGGTGAAGGTGTATCATGACTGGACAAAGGGCACCATTGCAACATAGAAACTGTGGAGCACCACGTGCCATTGATGTGACAGGTGAACGCCGGCTACGAAGGTGCATGTGGGCCGACCGACACACTACAGTGGAGCAGCTCACTGTCAAAATGTACCTGTGCCAACCTACCAGCACCGTCACTCCCAACCCGTCTAGCTGCTGTCCATGCCACACATGGCGGTTACTCTGGCTATTAGCTGGTGGTCATAATAGTGTGACTCAACTGTGTTTATTACTCCTGTTTCATTTTTCTACTTTTTGGTAGTTTTATTCCTTAAATGAAAATACCAACTATTAATGTTTGTTTTTCTTTTCAGACAAAGCTCACCCCCTCCACTAACATGCCATATTGACTTGTCATCCAGGCAGACTTCTCCTGGTTTGAACCTCTGGTGGGTGGTGACTAATCAATTACCTGCATGTTAGTCCAGGAGACAAATATGAGTAGAGGCACTGCAGTGCCATTTGATGGGTTACACTACAACCAATAGATGAGTTGCAGTCAGAATGCATTTGGCTCTGCATTCTCCAATATGTATCCACTCCCTTTCTGATCATGTGGACTGCACATCATGCACCTGAGGGATATTACTAAATTAATTGAGCAGCTACCCTTTTATATTGCTGTTTTGAGGAGCATGGATGGAATCAGCATTTGGGGGCATGCTGGTCCTTGTAGTGCCATTTGGAGGATATAGGAGTGACTCCAGGTGAGTTCGCTCTCAACTTAGATATATTTTCGTATGTGCTAATATCATGTAGCAATTATATGACCCAAAGTGGGTGCTGTTATTATGTATCATTAGAAACCGCCGATGGGCATTTTGCCTCTTTTCAACCTCACTGACTATGTAACTATGTAACTATGTAACAGAGACACCTTGATGCAGTGTGGTGGCTTAATCATATCTTTGCAAATACATGCAACTAAGATCTCTGTATTTCTACTATCATGTAGTGTTCAAGTCTTATTGCTGATACATTATAGTGTGCTGGAGGAAAGAAACACTTTTTTTTCTTGTTTAGAATAACCCCTCCCTTTCATGCACCTGACAAGTCTTATTAAATTGATTGAGCAGCTACCATTTTATATTTCAGTGCGCATTATTCAATTGTACCAGCAAATCTGCATCAGCCCATTTATGTTTATGGGCTTTGATAATATTTTAATTGTATCTGAAATTACTTTATGCCTGAAGATTGCCATGCAGAGCATTTGCAAAGGGGCAACACCCAATGTAAGTGACATACAGTATTCGGAAGATCTCGGAGGCATTTTACAAGGCACACTTATACACTTCATAGATTGTGGTAAAGGTTTGTGTGGAAGGATGGCAGCTATTAAAGGATGAAGGATGAGACTCTATGATTGGCACAACTAGCTGGACCAGGTTAGGAGAAAATTAATATTTCTTAATATGGATTGTGGCATGATCCCAAAAACAAATACTATAAATTTTAATCTGCAAAAAAAAATAAAAAATTCTGCAAGATGGGATACTGAAATGCAATATAATGTATATATATATATATATATTTCATCTCTTGGATGGTGGTAATTAAGGCATGACTGACCCTGTGGGACTCATATAATTGACACCGGTCCAACTACTAAAAAACACTGAAAATCATTGAGACTGATACAGAATTGGAAGTAAATTTACGCACATTACTCAAGAGAAAGGTGATCCAAACAATAGCAAATGTTTGCACACATGCAGAGCTGTTCTGCACTCGGGAATCACACATCTCAGCATTGGCAGCATACAGTGTGTAACTGATGAAATTATGTATTCTGCGCTTGGATACGAAGCTGCTCAGTAACATCAGGTAGCAATGTAAAGAAAGATTAGAGTACTGTGTATGTGATACTTTAGCACTGATATTTACTATATATTGGGAAAAAAATGCTTTTGCAGCCTTTAAAAAAACAAACTATTCTTTTGCCATATATGGTTTATGTCAGTGCTTAACCATCACATACATTGTGATCACATCTTATTTTACATTTAATGTATACAGTATACAGTATGTGCCTTGTTTACTGCAAGTCACCATCATCAGTGTGTACTTGTAGCTGACATACAGTATAGCAGGTGCAAAAAGATATACCTCCTAACAGGGGCATATTTGCTTTCATGCTACTCTGTATGAGCCACTTTTGTGTAAACACATCCTTACAGGATTATGACTATGAAAAAATGCCCCTTCACACACCTGTTCCACACACACCTGTTCCGCTTGTAGGATATTAAGTGTAGTTGCAGTCAGAATGCATTTGGCTCTGCATTCTCCAATATGTATCCACTCTCTTTCTGGTCATGTGGACTGCACATCATGCACCTGAGGGATATTACTAAATTAATTGAGCAGCTACCCTTTAATATTGCTGTTTTGAGGAGCATGGATGGAATCAGCATTTGGGGGCATGCTGGTCCTTGTAGTGTCAGGTGAGTTCGCTCTCAACTTAGATATATTTTCATATGTGCTAATATCATGTAGCAATTATATGACCCAAAGTGGGTGCTGTTATTATGTATCATTAGAAACCGCCAGAACAGAGACACCTTGATACAGTCTGGTGACTTAATCATATCTTTGCAAATACATGCAACTAAGATCTCTGTATTTCTACTATCATGTAGTGTTCAAGTTTTATTGCTGATACATTATAGTGTGCTGGAGGAAAGAAACGTTTTTTTTTCTTGTTTAGAATAACCCCTCCCTTTCATGCACCTGACAAGTCTTACTAAATTGATAGAGCAGCTACCATTTTATATTTCAGTGCGCATTATGCAATTTATGCTATGCAAACAAGTATACCAGCAAGTCTGCATCAGCCCCATTATGTTTATGGGCTTTGATAATATTTTAATTGTATCTGAAATTAATTTATGCCTGAAGATTGCCATGCAGAGCATTTGCAAAGGGGCACCACCCAATGTGTACATGCTCCTGTATATTCACAAGGTGGACAAACTGGATATTTCTGTTCAAGGATATATGCATTGCATACAGTATCTGCATAGTTTGCCATCAGCAAATAACTCTTATTTATTGCATTTATGCTCTTCTCTATTGTATCTTCTGAGCTAAAGATATAATGTATGGAAATAACAAAATATAAATATACTGTATATACAATAAAATGCACAGCATCAATGTCAACATGATTAACATCAACATTATGACAGTGGGCATATCATACCCCACTCATGTATACATGGTGTATTAAACTGCTGTCAGACCTAGACACACTTTTTTCCATGATAATGTAACAAACAGGTTGCATTGTATATAAATAAGCAGATAAATACATACATTTGACTGTACAGAATAATGGGCCTAATTCAATAAGGATTGCAAATTCTGCTAATTAGCAGAATTTGCAATCCTTTGGATCGCATGCTGGGGGCCGCCCATCGCTGGGCACTGACTGGCGCCTCCCCCCGTTCAACAAGTAGAAATTGCACATGCATCACAATTTCTACTTGTTAGCAGAAACTGAGGATGACTCCTGCCGGTGCAGCAGGAGGGCCACCGCCGTGTTCTCGATCACAGTGGCTGCGTGTGACATCATGCAACTGCCATGATCACGCCCCGACACAACCCCGTTTGGCCGCCTCTGCTGCCCGGCAGAGACGATTGAATTTCTGTAGCCCCCTTGCAGAAAGTGCTGGCGCATGCTCAGGACGGGTGCTGCGAATATGCCCGCGGGGCGATCGTAGTAATTCCAGTTGGATCGTGATTTGTAATACATCCTGAATTAGCCCCAATATTTTGTTTATATTTAAGTGAAAACTTGAAAATAAAATCAAAACACCATGTATCTCGCCACGCCATCTCCCTTTCCACTTAAACTCCCTTTCTTTAAATAAATGATCAATTGCAAAGCTTACACATGCGATTCTATAGTTGTGCTGTTGTATTTTTCTTATTTGTAAGTGTCTCCCTGTTACTTGCTAATACCTGTTTCAGATATAAAACCCTGGCTTCATCCCGTCTCAGACCCGGGACACTGAGCACAAGTTGAAACCGATGCTTTCTGAACTTGTCCCCGTTTACATGTGGGTGACAACCCAGGTTATTCCTGGGTTGTCACCCTTCACACCGGACCCGAGTCTTCCAGTGACCTGGGGCTTCAGTCTTAAAGAGCGTGCTTGCATATGATGTCATCTCCAAGTGCTACTGTTCCCCACCAATGAGCTCCAGTTCCAGTGATCCAGGTCATCAAGGCCTTTCAGACATGAGTTTGTGCACTGACCCGTGTTGCTAGTCCTGGTAATAACCCTGATCGATTGAAGGGGCACAGAACCCAGGACTGTTAACCAGGGGTGTATCTAGGGGTCTGATCACCCCAGGTAAAGTAGGGACTGGCGCCCCCCCTCCCCCAATATTTGAAAAATGGAAGTAGCTTGTGCCAAAAAAAGGGGCGTGACCACACAATAGGACCCTTAACTCCCATTGCACCACACAGTAGTGTTCCTTACTCACATTACACTGCGCAGTAATGACTGTTATTTACATTATGCTACACAGTAGTACCCCTTATATACATTACTCCACACACTAGAGCCCCTTATTCACATTACACTTACACAGTAGTACACATTATACACATTATGCCACACAGTAGTCCCGTCTTCAGACGGGGACTGGCTGGACACACGCAATGTGTGGTCATGCTTCCCCACTCTCCTAGTTTTGGCAGGCTTTCCTATTCTGTATTTAAGGTAATTATAATGCTTATCTCACCTTTGTACACCATGAAAACAGGGCGTCTGTGCCCCAAAATGTTGTATTTTCTATGTGATTAATTTAATGCTCAGGTGCCAACTGAGGAATAATTTAACCAGTATATATACCGGTATGGATGGTGTAATGGTTAGCATTAATGCCTCACAGCACTGAGGTCATGGGTACGATTCCCACCATGGTCCTAACTGTGTGGAGTTTGTATATTCTCCCCTTACTTCCGTGGGTTTCCTCCGGGTACTCCGGTTTCCTCCCACAATCCAAAAATATACTGGTAGGATAATTGGCTCCCAACAAAAATTAACCCTAGCATGAATGTGTGTGCGTATACATGTTATAGGGAGTGTACATGTGATAGGGAATATAGATTGTAAGCTCCACTGGGGCAGGGACTGATGTGAATGGACAATTATTCTCCCTGTAAAGCGCTGCGGAATATGTGTGCGCTATATAAATAACTGGTAATAATAAATGACCGGCACTCACACATATTTCTATACATACATATTCTGTACACACATTTCACTTTGAAGAGGTGACACCTGTGTCTTCATCATATTCCCCCTCCTCACCCGTAGGGATGCCCGGCAATCACTACAGAAGGCAACAGCGGCAGCCACTGAGTTGCTTGATTGTTGGGCGGACTGCAGAGCGGTGCCGAACCCCCAGGGCCAAGAACAGTGGCTGCCACTGCTGACTTCTGTGGTCATTGCCGGGCATCCTTGCAGGTGGGGGACACAGGGATAGTTAATCTACCCCTTGGCCACGGGTGGCACAGCCGGGCGGCGCCCTTCCTCAGCTGGTGCCCCTGGCGAGTGCCATCCTGGCCAATGGGTAAATACCCCCCTGCTGTCAACACCGGTAGACCCTTTTAGACATAAGATGGAACCTGGGTCAATGTGTGTTCATGCCAAACCCCCCCCCAAAAAAAAAAACAGGTTCTTTGCTTATGTCTGAAAGACGTATTACTGACCTTAAACAATAAATAAATAAATTATATTTGTAAATAAGAAACATTTTCCTTTCGCCTAAAATGTCACAAATTGCAGCAGTTTTCTACTATAATAAATGTGAAAATTTCTGATCATTTCCTTTTAACAGGTTCATTTTCTGATTTTCATAGGCTGATATATATAAAACGATGTGGCAAATGGAACATGTTTATCAGTAATTGACATCTGACGTATAAATCATTCTTCTTACTAGTGCAATTTACAGCTTATGAAAGATAATAGTGATATGAAAAATATAATGTAGAAAACAAATATTATTTTAATTTTTATGAAAAAAGTATCCCCTTTGGTAATAGATGAAATTACATGGTTTAGAGCTGCAAATTACACTCATGTGGAGATAAGTTAAAACCTGGCCAGTTTTTGGCCCCTGAAAAACAGGAGGTCAGACCAATACGTTGTGTTGAATAAACCCAATTTCATCCATTTATATTGTGTGATATACTACAAATTAAAAACCATGCAAATAAGATTTTCTTTGTCATGCTGTAGATTCTGACAAGGCATCAATCCCTACGGAATAGTGTTACTTGTTCCACATGAGCAGAAACATAGACAAATACTGTCTGAAGATACATTTTATATTATTGTTTTGAAGATTTATGTTACATCATGGCTATATAGTTCAACTCAGTAATACAGAAGTCAAAGCAAAAGCAAAATAGTATTTTAGTAGTTACAGCATAGGGTCACCAGAAATAATAGTTCCCCTTATCACCAAATGAAGGCTTATCAAACAAACCACTTTTCATGTGCAGTTCTCTCTTCTTATTCGTCTACACATTTATGCTCATCTTTTAGTTTTTAGCAATAATCTTTCTTTTTCTCTATCGATCTCACTTGGGGTTTCTGTGGGGACTGTTAAATGGTCAGATTTACCAAGGTCTAGAATGCGAGGGATTCCATAGCTTGGCCCCCAGAGTCTGAACCCGGAAGCAAAGTAATATCACTCTCTATTTCTACCTCACTTCATCTTTATATCTCACTTGATCTCTCTCTTAGTGATTCACTTGATCTCTCTTTTTCTACCTTGATCTCTTTGTTTGGGGCAGATTTATTAAAGCTTGGAGAGAGATAAAGTACCAGCCAATCAGCTCCTAACTGCCATTTTTACAGGCTGTATTTAAAAAATGACAGTTAGGAGCTGATTTATTGGAGTTCTGGGGCTAAATGTAATAGCCTGTAAGCTGCCGCCTGAGTAAGCATGACATTTAAAACAGCAATGCCATTTAAAGCAAAACATGATGCGTTATCCTTTGAATAATACTGACGTTTTACATTTTTGCAAGCCACATAGTAAATTCTTTCTCTCCCCTTCTACCTATCTTTCTTGATCTACATCTCCTTCAGCCCACCTCACTTGGCTTTCTTTTATTCTCACACACACATGCTCTATTTACTCTTTTTTCACATGCACACTAATAGTACTAATAGCACTAATATAAAAAAGCATCTTGTAACATTTACAGAAAAAGATTTTGTTACCAGGAGTACATACCCTACAACATTTTACACATAAAGGGGGTCATTCTGACCCGATTGCTCGCTGCAGTTTATCGCAGTGCAGCGATCGGGTTGGAACTGCGCATGCGCCGGCGCCGCAGTGCACCAGCGCAAGCCTGACGGCCGTAGGCCGTCGTTCCCTAGCAATCGCCTCTGCCTGATTGACAGGCAGAGGCGGTCGCTGGGAGGGTGGGGGCAGCACGGCGGCGTTTGGCCACTGTTATGGGGGTGCGGTCCGGCCAATGCAGGCATGGCCGGACCGTGCGGGGGGGGCGGGCCGCAGCGGCTGCGTGACATCACACGCAGCCGCTGCAACCAGGGGCAGTGACGATCAACTCCCGGCCAGCCGCAGGAGCTGCGCTGGCCGGGAGTTACTCCACAAGTACAAAAGCATCGCCGCTGTGCGATGCTTTTGTACTTGTGCAGGGGGGGGGGGCGGACAGACATGCGGGGCGGGCTAGCCCTGTGCTTGGCGTACCCCCGCATGTTAGGGAAGATTATGGCAGCTGTGCTAAATTTAGCACAGCTACGATCAACTCGGAATGACCCTCAAAAATTGGTACAAATTCGAAAAAGGGGGAATGGCCACGGGTAAAGGTGGTGTGACCACGCCCCTTTTCCTATACTTTCAATGGAAGTTTGGAGAGCTAAAAATCGGTACAGACCATAAAAAAAGGTACTGTACCTTCCAATAAGGTACAGTTGGAGGGTATGGGAGTATAACCACTGACGGGGCAACCATTTTGGCTACTAAGGAGCCCTGTAGTGATGCCGACAATGTATGCCCAACAATTATGAAGGCCCTCTTTCTGCTCTTCTGTGCCTAGGAGTTACGTATATGTACATTAATTGAGGTATTAAGTAAGTACATTTATTCAGTCTTGAACTATACAATACCTGCACCCAGAAAATAGATGTTTGTTTTTCTACCTAGGGTCTACCCCTGTATGGCTTACTTTTCTCCAGCACCAATCTAGAACACAAGTGGTATGGAGCTGGGGGGGGGGGGGGGGGGAAATCAGATGGAGGGAAGTAAATAAACTGTATTAACACGTCGGTAAAGAAAATGCAATATAAATACATTGTCCTCTCAGTTTATACAATTATATTACAGGGTATCTGCCAGGATAAGCCACTGTGTCACACACATTCTGGTCACACATGCTGGGGCTGTCTTGTATTGGCTTCAGTGGAAAAGCCTGGTATTTTCTGCAGAGTATACAGCTTTCATATGATCCCTACCCTGATCTGGTTAGAAGAAAAAGTTGGCCACTAGACACAGACTTTTTATATGTTCTCTCCCATCAGCCCTTGCAGCCAGGTAGATATGTAGATATGTAGTGATACAAGTTTGCAGTCACAGGGTATTGCCTTAAATCTTCGAGCACTGCCAGTGATAAATATTTTTACTTGATTTATAGTACCACTAAAACCCCCAAAAATATTTTTTTAAATTCAAAATGAAGGAAAACCTTGTTGGACCCCCTTCTACATATTTGGGATCTAATACAGATTGAAAAAATTGTATCTGCAGTCATTTGAGCTGCTGTGGCATCATTGGTGCTGCACTGTAATATGAAAATGCTAATCTATTTGCACTCTGTTTACTTTTCTAGAGACTCTTTGGGGGTCATTCTGAGTTGGTCGCTAGCTGCATTAGTTCGCTGTGCAGTGATGAGGCAAAACAAAGGGCACTTCTGTTCATGCGTATGCGGCACAATGCGTATGCAGCGCAATGCGCACACGCGACGTACTATTACAACGAACTATGTAGTTTCACACAGGGTCTAGCAAAGCTTTTCAGTCGCACTGCTTGCCGCAGAGTGATTGACATGAAGTGGGCGTTTCTGGGTGTCAACTGACCGTTTTCAGGGAGTGTTCGTAAAACACAGGCGTGCCAGGAAAAACGCAGGCGTGGCTGGGCGAATGCAGGGTGTGTTTGTGACGTAGGAACTGAACAGTCTGAAGTGATCGCAAGCGCTGAGTAGGTTTTGAGCTACTCTGAAACTGCACAAAAAAACTTTGTATCTGCTCTGCGATCCTTTCGTTCGCACTTCTGCTAAGCTAAAATACACTCCCAGTGGGTGATGGCATAGCGTTTGCATGGCTGCTAAAAACTGCTAGCGAGCGATCAACTCGGAATGACCCCCATAGAACTAATATGGCAAATGTCTGCAGAAGAGAGAATAAATGCATGATGGACAAATTTAGTTGAGTACAAGCACTACAGTTATTTCATAAATATATATATATATATATATATAAAAGAAGAAAGAGGGATCAGTGCGCTAGTCCACGTCAGGGGACTTATATATTAAGTTCAATGTGTCACGATCCGGGTATCTGGACGCCACTTCTTACCCATCAGATGCCTCCTAAGGCTGGCTCAGCGCTCCAGGACTGGATCCCATCTGTTATCCTAATGTTCACATCCCTGCATCCTCGCCTGTCTCTCTGAGACGCTGTCACAGTAACGCCATAATACATCTGGCATGGCGTCTCCCGCGGCCTCCGCCGCCGTCCCTGAGCTTCTGCATGCAGAGTGTCAGAGTGGCGATTACGTCAGCCGCGGCCTCCGCTGTGTCCGCGTGGTTGGATGTGCACTTGTCAGCCTGGCGTCTCCTGTCTCCGGTGGCTGGCGCCGCCATTACTGTCTTCATTACCACATGGATTACAAACCAAACTTCCCTCCAAGTGTCTGCATGGGACAGCCATCTTGGATGTTGTCAGCTGATCATTTCCACCAATCCATTGTCTGTATTGTTAATCTGCATAATTGCCTAGCCAATCCCTTCCTTGCTGCAGGTATAAATACACTGTGCCTGAGCAAGGAAGGCGTCAGTGCTTTGGTTGTCAAACCTAGTTCCTGTTTGTCTCTCTCCTGTGATTGTCTTCCAGGTTCCAGCTCCTGTCTCAAGACTTCCACCATAGAGACCCGCACCAGCATTCCACCTGCGGTGTAGCCTGACTCTCCAATCCATTGTGGATTCATCTGTTTCCAGCTACAACATTACCTGCTTCCAGCTCAGCTTCCAGCAGAGTACAGCTTCCCTTAAAGGGCCGGTGTCCTTTCTACACTTTACCACTCTCCACCGGTATTATTATTTCTCCGCTCTCAAGTTCTACATTTCAGTTCATATTTCATCGCTCCCAAGTTCATTTATTATTTAACTGGTTCCAGCCAGTATCCACTCCGTGCTAACAACAGTCTGGTTCCAGCCAGTATCCACAGCAGCTGTTTTATCTTCAGCAACCCAGCTTTTCCTGGAACACCAGCTGGCACAATCCTGGGTTATCTCCATTGCTACAGTCGGGCCTGGTAAGGACTTTCCATCTAGAAGATCATAAGAACTATCTCACACTACCAGTGCCCTGTGGCTCCTGCCATCCTGTAGTACCCAGGAACTGTATTTATTCTTTGCTGACTTTTACGGTTTCTTTTACTGGTGCTGTGTTGCGGAGTTGTCATAATAAACATCATTGACTTTTATCCAAGTTGTCGTGGTCACGCCTTCGGGCAGTTGTTATTCATGTTACTTACATGTCCAGGGGTCTGATACAACCTCCCAGGTTCCGGTACATCTCAGCCCCTACAACTGAGGCTGCCTCCCGTCAGCTCAGGCCCTCAGTTGTGACAGTAAGCACTGACCTAATGAATCCAGCCGGAGACCAGGATCAAGCGGCCAGGCCGATGCAAGAACTGGCAGCCCGACTAGAACATCAGGAGGCTGCACAGGGCCACATCATCCGCTGTCTCCAGGATCTCTCTACTCGGCTGGATAGGATTCAGACAACTCTCCGTGGATCAGGCGCGTCTGGTGCGTCAACCACAGTGACTCCAGCTATAACCCCACCCACCTTACCCATTTCTGCTCCACGTCTTCATCTTCCAACGCCAGCAAAATTTGACGGATCTCCAAGATTCTGCAGGGGATTTCTCAACCAGTGTGAGATTCAGTTTGAGCTACAACCTGGCAATTTTCCCAGTGACCGTACAAAAATTGCCTACATTATTTCTCTTCTCAGTGGCTCAGCCCTTGATTGGGCATCACCGTTATGGGAGAGGTCCGACACCCTGCTATCTTCCTACACTGCCTTCGTGTCAACATTCAGGCGCATCTTCGACGAGCCAGGCCGGGTAACCTCAGCTTCATCCGAGATTCTCCGTTTACGCCAGGGGTCACGTACTGTAGGACAATATCTGATACAGTTCCAGATCCTGGCATCCGAACTGGCATGGAACGATGAGGCCCTGTATGCTGCATTCTGGCATGGCTTATCTGAGCGTATTAAAGATGAGTTAGCTACCAGAGACTTACCTTCTAAGTTAGATGAGCTAATCTCACTCTGCACGAAAGTTGATTTACGTTTCAGAGAGAGAGCAACTGAGCGTGGAAGATCATCTGCTCCAAAATCTTCTGCTCCTCCTCCTCGTCAACTGTCACCATCTAAAGATGAGCCCATGCAACTTGGCCGTTCCCGTTTAACTCCTGCTGAGCGCCGAAGACGTCTCTCCGAGTTTCTCTGTCTCTATTGTGCAGCTCCGTCTCACACCATTAATGCCTGTCCCAAACGTCCGGGAAACTCCAAATCCTAGCTCGCCAAGGAGAGGGCCGGCTAGGAGTAATGATCTCCTCTCCATCTCCTCAAGATTGTAATCTCCCAGTCTCGCTTCAAGTTGCTCAACGTTATCGGAACGTCATTGCCCTCCTTGATTCCGGAGCAGCTGGGAACTTTATTACCGAAGCCTATGTTAAACGGTGGTCCCTACCCACCGAGAGACTTCCTTCGTCCATTTCTTTAACTGCCGTGGATGGCAGCAAAATTTTTGACGCAGTTATTTCTTTAAGGACTCTACCAGTTCGTCTGAGAGTGGGAGTTCTTCATTCCGAACTTATTTCTTTTTTAGTGATTCCAAGAGCCACACATCCTGTGGTCCTGGGCCTTCCATGGCTCCGTCTTCACAATCCTACAATTGATTGGACGACTACGCAAATCCTGGCATGGGGTTCCTCCTGTGCTGAGACATGTTTGTTTAAAGTATTGCCTGTCTGTTCTTCCTCCCCCAGGTCGTCTGATGTTCCACCTCCTCCATATCAAGATTTCACGGATGTGTTCAGTAAAGCTTCTGCTGATAACCTTCCTCCTCATAGAGAATGGGACTGTCCGATTGATCTCGTTCCAGGGAAGGTTCCACCTCGAGGCCGAACTTATCCGTTGTCTCTGCCTGAGACGCATTCTATGGAGGAATATATTAAAGAGAACCTAGCAAAGGGGTTCATTCGACCTTCTTCTTCTCCAGCCGGCGCAGGCTTCTTTTTTGTAAAAAATAAAGATGGTGGTCTGCGGCCGTGCATCGACTACAGAGGTTTGAACGACATTACCATCAAGAACCGTTATCCTTTACCCCTGATTACTGAGCTCTTTGACAGAGTTAGCGGAGCTACCATCTTTACAAAGCTGGACTTGCGAGGTGCATACAATCTCATCCGGATCCGTGAGGGTGACGAGTGGAAGACCGCCTTTAACACCCGTGACGGACATTATGAGTACCTCGTCATGCCCTTCGGATTGAGCAATGCTCCAGCTGTCTTCCAGCATTTTGTCAATGAGATCTTCAGAGACAGTCTATACCGTCATGTCGTGGTCTATCTAGACGATATCCTCATTTTTGCCAACGATTTAGAGGAACATCGTTTTTGGGTTAAAGAGGTTCTGTCCCGTCTCCGTGTCAATCATCTCTATTGCAAATTAGAAAAATGCATCTTTGAAGTCAAGTCCATTCCGTTTCTAGGGTACATTGTGTCCGGTTCCGGACTAGAGATGGATCCTGAGAAACTACAAGCAATCCAAAATTGGCCGGTACCCTTAACCCTCAAAGGGGTCCAGAGGTTCTTAGGGTTCGCCAACTATTACCGAAAGTTTATACGAGACTTTTTCACCATTGTGGCGCCTATTACTGCTTTCACTAAGAAGGGTGCTAACCCGTCCAAGTGGTCTGAAGAAGCCATGCAAGCATTTCATCTTTTAAAACAAAGGTTCATCTCTGCGCCTGTTCTGAAACAGCCTGACATCGACTCTCCTTTCATCTTAGAGGTGGATGCCTCCTCCGTTGGAGTAGGAGCGGTGTTATCTCAGAGGGCTAAAGATGGCCATTTACACCCTTGCAGTTTCTTCTCCCGGAAGTTCTCCCCAGCTGAGCGCAACTATGCCATTGGCGACCAGGAGTTGCTAGCCATCAAGCTCGCTCTAGAAGAGTGGAGGTATCTGTTGGAGGGAGCTTCTCATTCAATCACCATACTTACAGACCACAAGAACCTTTTATACCTGAAGGGCGCACAATGTCTCAACCCTCGTCAGGCCAGATGGGCACTTTTCTTTTCCAGGTTCGACTTTAAACTCCAGTTCTGTCCGGGCTCTCAGAATCGCAAGGCCGATGCCCTTTCCCGCTCATGGGAGCAAGAAAATGAGTCAGAGTCTTCAGACAAGCATCCTATTATAAATCCGTTGGCATTCTCCATGGTAGGGATGGACTCTACGCCCCCATCAGGGAAAAGTTTTGTGAAGCCGATGCTAAGGAAGAAGCTCATGCATTGGGCCCATGCTTCCCGTTTTGCCGGACATACAGGTATCCAAAAAACCCTGGAGTTTATCTCTAGGTCCTATTGGTGGCCAACTCTGAAAAAGGACGTCTTGGAGTTTATTGCATCTTGCCCAAAGTGTGCCCAACATAAAGTATCCCGCCAGTCGCCTGCGGGGCAACTGGTTCCACTATCCGTTCCCCGTCGACCATGGACCCACTTGTCGATGGATTTCATTACAGACTTACCCATGTGCAACAAGTTCAATACCATCTGGGTGGTAGTTGACCGGTTCACCAAGATGGCACACTTCATTCCTCTCACCGGTCTTCCGTCAGCTTCCAAGTTGGCTCAAGTATTCATACAAGAGATCTTCCGACTCCACGGTTTTCCTGAAGAAATTATCTCAGATCGAGGAGTTCAATTCACAGCCAAATTCTGGCGAAGTTTATGTCAAGTCCTCCAAGTCAAGCTAAAGTTTTCCACGGCTTACCATCCTCAGACCAATGGTCAAACCGAGAGGGTGAATCAGGACTTGGAGGCCTTCCTCCGCATCTATGTGTCCTCCTCTCAAGATGACTGGGTTCAATTACTTCCCTGGGCCGAGTTCTGTCATAACAACCAGTATCATTCTTCATCTGCTTCAACACCATTCTTCACTAACTTTGGATTCCACCCTAAAGTCCCTGAGTTCCAACCGCTTCCAGCAACTTCTGTTCCCGCAGTGGATATCACCTTGCATCAGTTTGCCAATATCTGGAAGAGCGTACGATCAGCTCTGCTCAAGGCATCGTTCAGGTACAAGAAGTTTGCGGATAAGAAGCGTCGAGCAGTTCCTGCTCTCAAGGTGGGTGATCGGGTATGGTTATCCACGAAGAATTTGAGGTTAAGAGTTCCCAGTATGAAGTTTGCACCTCGCTATATCGGTCCTTTCAAGATTGAACAAGTCATCAATCCTGTTGCTTACAGACTCCAGTTGCCTCCCTTCTTAAAAATACCCAGGACATTCCATGTTTCCCTGTTGAAACCGCTGATCTTGAATCGGTTTCATTCCTCACTTCCTCCAACTCCGAAAGTCCAAACTCAACGAGGCGTTGAGTATGAAGTGGCCAAGATCCTGGACTCACGTCACCGTTACGGTCAACTACAGTATCTTATTGACTGGAAGGGTTATGGCCCTGAGGAACGTTCATGGACCAATGCTTCTGATGTCCATGCTCCTGCCTTGGTCCGGAGATTCCATTCCAAGTTTCCTCAAAAGCCAAAGAAGTGTCCTGGGGCCACTCCTAAAGGGGGGGGTGCTGTCACGATCCGGGTATCTGGACGCCACTTCTTACCCATCAGATGCCTCCTAAGGCTGGCTCAGCGCTCCAGGACCGGATCCCATCTGTTATCCTAATGTTCACATCCCTGCATCCTCTCCTGTCTCTCTGAGACGCTGTCACAGTAACGCCATAATACATCTGGCATGGCGTCTCCCGCGGCCTCCGCCGCCGTCCCTGAGCTTCTGCATGCAGAGTGTCAGAGTGGCGATTACGTCAGCCGCGGCCTCCGCTGTGTCCGCGTGGTTGGATGTGCACTTGTCAGCCTGGCGTCTCCTGTCTCCGGTGGCTGGCGCCGCCATTACTGTCTTCATTACCACATGGATTACAAACTAAACTTCCCTCCAAGTGTCTGCATGGGCGCAGCCATCTTGGATGTTGTCAGCTGATCATTTCCACCAATCCATTGTCTGTATTGTTAATCTGCATAATTGCCTAGCCAATCCCTTCCTTGCTGCAGGTATAAATACACTGTGCCTGAGCAAGGAAGGCGTCAGTGCTTTGGTTGTCAAACCTAGTTCCTGTTTGTCTCTCTCCTGTGATTGTCTTCCAGGTTCCAGCTCCTGTCTCAAGACTTCCACCATAGAGACCCGCACCAGCATTCCACCTGCGGTGTAGCCTGACTCTCCAATCCATTGTGGATTCATCTGTTTCCAGCTACAACATTACCTGCTTCCAGCTCAGCTTCCAGCAGAGTACAGCTTCCCTTAAAGGGCCGGTGTCCTTTCTACACTTTACCACTCTCCACCGGTATTATTATTTCTCCGCTCTCAAGTTCTACATTTCAGTTCATATTTCATCGCTCCCAAGTTCATTTATTATTTAACTGGTTCCAGCCAGTATCCACTCCGTGCTAACAACAGTCTGGTTCCAGCCAGTATCCACAGCAGCTGTTTTATCTTCAGCAACCCAGCTTTTCCTGGAACACCAGCTGGCACAATCCTGGGTTATCTCCATTGCTACAGTCGGGGCTGGTAAGGACTTTCCATCTAGAAGATCATAAGAACTATCTCACACTACCAGTGCCCTGTGGCTCCTGCCATCCTGTAGTACCCAGGAACTGTATTTATTCTTTGCTGACTTTTACGTTTTCTTTTACTGCTGCTGTGTTGCGGAGTTGTCATAATAAACATCATTGACTTTTATCCAAGTTGTCGTGGTCACGCCTTCGGGCAGTTGTTATTCATGTTACTTACATGTCCAGGGGTCTGATACAACCTCCCTGGTTCCGGTACATCTCAGCCCCTACAACTGAGGCTGCCTCCCGTCAGCTCAGGCCCTCAGTTGTGACACAATGTCTGCACATACAGTTCTTGATCCTGTTTCTGTACTCAGAGTACACGGGATAAGTTTATATAGGTCACCACAGATGCTCAATAGCCTGATATCCACGTATTACGGGCAGCTGCTCGGTTCCTCAAAAAGTGGCACTTGGTAAAACGGCTCAAAGAAAATCTAGAAATACAACAGGAAGAACAAGCGCCTATGGTGTAGTATATCTCACAACGTATGTCACACGCAAGAATATGATTGCGTACTGGATTACAGCTTGATACAATTTACTAAAAATTGTAATCCACAAACACTGCCGGCAATAGCCAAACACTGCCGTTAAAAAAATACAAATCGTAAAAAAAAGCAGTTTTAAAATAGACCTGCTTTTTTTTTTGAACAACCAGCACTGGGCTCTGCGCCTGGTCCTGGTGCCAAAAATATTGGGGACAAAAAGCGTAGGGCTCCCCCGTATTTTTAACACCAGCACCGGGCTCCACTAGTCAGAGAGATAATGCCACAGCCAGGGGACACTTTTATATAGGTCCCTGCGGCCCTGGCATTAAATCACTAACTAGTCACCCCTGGCCGGGGTACCTTGGAGGAGTGGGGACCCCTTAAATCAAGGGGTGCCCCCCCTCCAGCCACCCAAGGGCCAGGGGTGAAGCCCGAGGCTGCCCCCCCATCCAAGGGTGGCGGATGAGGGGCTGATAGCCAAGTGTAAAAATAAGAATATTGTTTTTTGTAGCAGTACTACACGTCCCAGCAAGTCTCCCCCGCAAGCTGGTACTTGGAGAACCACAAGTACCAGCATGCGGTGGAAAAACGGGCCCACTGGTACCTGTAGTACTACTACAAAAAAATACCCAACAAAAAACAGAACACACACACTGGGGGAAATTTACTAAGCTCCCGATTTTGACCGAGATGCCGTTTTTTCATCAAAGTGTCATCTCGGTAATTTACTAAACACTAATCACGGCAGAGATGAGGGCATTCGTAATTTTTTGCAAGTCCAAGTAAAAAATTACGAATGAATACACCATCGGTCAAAACGCGGCTGTTTAAGTATGAATCTCGGTCATTTACTAAGAAGTGCAAAGCAAAAAACAAATAAACACTGCCGTGAAAAATTACAACTCGTAAAAATGTGCTAAAAAAAACAGACCTTTTTTTTTTATTCGTGATTGGATAGGCATGCACGGATCCATGAGATCCGTGCATGTATATCAGTGGGAAGGGGTGGGAAAGTGCTTATTTTTTCAAAAAAAATTGCGTGGGGTCCCCCCTCCTAAGCATAACCAGCCTCGGGCTCTTTGAGCCGATCCTGGTTGCAGAAATATGGGGAAAAAAATGACAGGGGTTCCCCCATATTTAAGCAACCAGCATCGGGCTCTGCGCCTGGTCCTGGTCCCAAAAATACGGGGGACAAAAAGAGTAGGGGTCCCCCGTATTTTTAAAACCAGCACCGGGCTCCACTAGCTGGACAGATAATGCCACAGCCGGGGGTCACTTTTATATAGTGCCCTGCGGCCGTGGCATCAAAAATCCAACTAGTCACTCCTGGCCGGGGTACCCTGGGGGAGTGGGGACCATTTCAATCAAGGGGTCCCCCCCCCCAGCCACCCAAGGGCCAGGGGTGAAGCCCGAGGCTGTCCCCCCCCCATCCAATGGGCTGCGGATGGGGAGGCTGATAGCCTTTGTTGTAAAAGAAAAGATATTGTTTTTAGTAGCAGTACTACAAGGCCCAGCAAGCCTCCCCCGCATGCTGGTACTTGGAGAACCACAAGTACCAGCATGCGGCGGAAAAACTGGCCCGCTGGTACCTGTAGTACTACTACTAAAAAAATACCCAAAAAAAGACAAGACACACACACAGTGAAATTATAATTTTATTACATACATACACACATACATACATACTTACCTTAAGTTCCCACGCAGGTCGGTCCTCTTCTCCAGTAGAATCCAAGGGGTACCTGTTGAAGAAATTATACTCACGAGATCCAGGGGTCCAGGCTCCTCGGGAAATCCAGGGGTAATCCACGTACTTGAAAAAAAAAAAAAAAACGGTGTCCCGACCACGAACTGAAAGGGGACCCATGTTTGCACATGGGTCACCTTTCCACGAATGCCAGAAACCCACTCTGACTTCTGTCTAAGTGGGTTTCTTCAGCCAATCAGGGAGCGCCACGTTGTAGCACTCTCCTGATCAGCTGTGTGGTCCTGTCCTCACTGACAGGCAGCACACGGCAGTGTTACAATGTAGCGCCTATGCGCTACATTGTAACCAATGATGGGAACTTTCTGCCCTGCGGTTGACCTAAAGTGACGTCACCGCTGAGCAGAAAGTTCCCATCATTGGTTACAATGTAGCGCATAGGCGCTACATTGTAACACTGCCGTGTGCTGCCTGTCAGTGAGGACAGGACCACACAGCTGATCAGGAGAGTGCTACAACGTGGCGCTCCCTGATTGGCTGAAGAAACCCACTTAGACAGAAGTCAGAGTGGGTTTCTGGCATTCGTGGAAAGGTGACCCATGTGCAAACATGGGTCCCCTTTCAGTTCGTGGTCGGGACACCGTTTTTTTTTTTTTTTTTTCAAGTACGTGGATTACCCCTGGATTTCCCGAGGAGCCTGGACCCCTGGATCTCGTGAGTATAATTTCTTCAACAGTACCCCTTGGATTCTACTGGAGAAGAGGACCGACCTGCGTGGGAACTTAAGGTAAGTATGTATGTATGTGTGTATGTATGTAATAAAATTATACTTTCACGGTGTGTGTGTCTTGTCTTTTTTTGGGTATTTTTTTAGTAGTAGTACTACAGGTACCAGCGGGCCAGTTTTTCCGCCGCATGCTGGTACTTGTGGTTTTCCAAGTACCAGCATGCGGGGGAGGCTTGCTGGGACTTGTAGTACTGCTACTAAAAACAATATCTTTTCTTTTACAACAAAGGCTATCAGCCCCCCCATCCGCAGCCCATTGGATGGGGGGGGGGACAGCCTCGGGCTTCACCCCTGGCCCTTGGGTGGCTGGGGGGCGGACCCCTTGATTGAAGGGGTCCCCACTCCCCCAGGGTACCCCGGCCAGGGGTGACTAGTTGGATTTTTGATGCCACGGCCGCAGGGCACTATATAAAAGTGACCCCCGGCTGTGGCATTATCTGTCCAGCTAGTGGAGCCCGGTGCTGGTTTTAAAAATACGGGGGACCCCTACTCTTTTTGTCCCCCGTATTTTTGGGACCAGGACCAGGCGCAGAGCCCGATGCTGGTTGCTTAAATATGGGGGAACCCCTGTCATTTTTTCCCCCATATTTTTGCAACCAGGATCGGCTCAAAGAGCCCGAGGCTGGTTATGCTTAGGAGGGGGGACCCCACGCATTTTTTTTTATTTTTTTACAGTGTTTAATTAAAAAATAAAATAAAATAAACCCCAGCACGGATCACACAGATCCGGCCGAGATTGATTGTAAAAAAAGTCGGCAGTGTTTTGCTAATCACTGCCGTAAAAATAGAAAAAAAACCACGAATGACATCGACATCGGAACAAAAGAAAAACCCGAATACGACAGCTTAGTAAATTAGTCGTAATCAATTCAAAAAGTTGCAGTTTTACACTTTCGATGTCATTCGTGATTGAACTTTGACCTGAAACGGGAAAATACGAATCTTAGTAAATTTACCCCACTGTGTTAGTTCTGGTAACTCAGGATTACTTGTTATTCTTGTTGTTCTTTTATATATATATATATATATATATATATATATATAGAGTGAAAATAACAATGGGCGGCACTCAGCAGGCTTGTAGTTGAAAAAATGCAGTTAGTTTTGGATTAAACTAACTGCATTTTTTCAACTACAAGCCTGCTGAGTGCCGCCCATTGTTATTTTCACTCTACACTGGGAGATTACATTCATCTTACCTGGGAGGGCACCGCAGCCAGTTATCTATATGAGCAGGGAGTGCCGGGACAGACTGTTTGGATATATATATATATATATATATATATATATATATATATATTTCTATTATTATTATTTTTCAGCCAAGTAACACACAAATGGTAAATTTATTAAGTACCAGATTTTCAGAGGTTCAGAAACAAATGGAACCGTTGTATTGACAGCGGGTTTGAAACTCAAAATACAGCATTTATTATTTATGATCAGTTTGTCTTTCTAAACAGAAGCTACTGCCCACGCCTTAAGTTTCTAAACCCATATCCCACCAGAAAGCCATCGGGAATATGATGCAAATCCATGGAAAAACCATCTTGGTTTAAAATTCTGCACATATCAATGAGGTGGGGGCGGGGGGGGGCGCAGATTATGCAATGCTTATTGGTAAGAGATGGGAACTGCCACGCTCTGACCAATTATGGCCCTATGCATTACTATGGAGAGTGGAGTTTTTGCCAAGAACCCTGCAGTACATGGAATGAAGATAACCTATCTCAATGGATTGAGTGAGTAATACATTTGAAAATGAGGGATACTGTATGTGGGAATGTTGTTTTTAATAATTCAGGGTGTGTCAAGTCTTTATTTTAATATTTCTCTTACAAGTGGACTATAGGTGACTCCAAACCCTTGGGGGTATATTTACTAAGCTCCCGATTTTGACCGATTTGGTGTTTTTTCTTCAAAGTGTCATCTCGGGAATTTACTAAACCAAAATCTCGGTAGTGATGAGGGCATTCGTATTTTTTTGGAAGTCAAAGAAAAAAATTACGAATGAATACTCCATCAGTCAAATACACCTGTTGTTTGATACAACTCGGAAATTTACTAAAAATTGTAATCCACAAACACTGCCGGCAATAGCCAAACACTGCCGTTAAAAAAATACAAATCGTAAAAAAAAGCAGTTTTAAAATAGACCTGCTTTTTTTTTACCGTGTTCTGATAGGCATGCACGGATCCGTGAGATCCGTGCATGTTTATCAGTGGGAAGGGGTGTGAAAGGGTTAAAAAAAAATATATATATAATGCGTGGGGTCCCCCCTCCTAAGCATAACCAGCCTCGGGCTCTTTGAGCCGGTCCTGGTTGTAAAAATATTGGAATTTTTATTTTACAGGGGTTCCCCCATATTTGAACAACTGGGCTCTGCGCCTGGTCCTGGTGCCAAAAATATTGGGGACAAAAAGCGTAGGGGTCTCCCGTATTTTTAACACCAGCACCGGGCTCCACTAGTCAGAGAGATAATGCCACAGCCGGGGGACACTTTTATATAGGTCCCTGCGGCCCTGGCATTTTATATAGGGGTGACTAACTAGTCACCCCTGGCCGGGGTACCCTGGAGGAGTGGGGACCCCTTAAATCAAGGGGTCCCCCCCCCTCCAGCCACCCAAGGGCCAGGGGTGAAGCCCGAGGCTGCCCCCCCATCCAAGGGTGGCGGATGAGGGGCTGATAGCCAAGTGTAAAAATAAGAATATTGTTTTTTGTAGCAGTACTACACGTCCCAGCAAGTCTCCCCCGCAAGCTGGTACTTGGAGAACCACAAGTACCAGCATGCGGTGGAAAAACGGGCCCACTGGTACCTGTAGTACTACTACAAAAAAATACCCAACAAAAAACAGAACACACACACTGTGACAGTAAAACTTTATTACATACATACACACCTACATACACACATACTTACCTATGTTCACATGAGGCTCGGCCCACTTCTCCATGTAGAATCCACGGGGTACCTGTGAATAAAATTATACTCACAAAATCCAGTGTAGCTTCTGTCCTCTTTGTAATCCACATACTTGGCAAAAAAACAAACCAAAAAACCCAAACCACGCACTGAAAGGGGTCCCATGTTTACACATGGGACCCCTTTCCCCGACTGCTGGGACCCCCCGTGACGTGGCGCTCCCACGTGGCGCTCCCTGATTGGCTGAAGGGACCCTCTTTGACAGGAGTCACGGGGGGTCCCGGCAGTCGGGGAAAGGGGTCCCATGTGTAAACATGGAACCCCTTTCAGTGCGTGGTTCGGGTTTTTCGGTTTGTTTTCTTGCCAAGTATGTGGATTACAAAGAGGACAGAAGCTACACTGGATTGTGTGAGTATAATTTTATTCACAGGTACCCCGTGGATTCTACATGGAGAAGTGGACCGAGCCTCGTGTGAACATAGGTAAGTATGTGTGTATGTAGGTGTGTATGTATGTAATAAAGTTTTACTGTCACGGTGTGTGTGTTCTGTTTTCTGTTGGGTATTTTTTTTGTAGTAGTACTACAGGTACCAGCTGGCCCGTTTTTCCACTGCATGCTGGTACTTGTGATTCTCCAAGTACCAGCTTGCGGGGGAGGCTTGCTGGGACGTGTAGTACTGCTACAAAAAACAATATTCTTATTTTTACACTTGGCTATCAGCCCCCCATCCTCCACCCTTGGATGAGGGGGACAGCCTCGGGCTTCACCCCTGGCCCTTGGGTGGCTGGAGGGGGGACCCCTTGATTTAAGGCGTCCCCACTCCTCCAGGGTACCCCGGCCAGGGGTGACTAGTTAGTGATTTAATGCCAGGGCTGCAGGGCCCTATATAAAAGTGTCCCCCGGCTGTGGCATTATCTCTCTGACTAGTGGAGCCCGGTGCTGGTGTGTGCCTGCGCTTTTTGTCCCCCATATTTTTGGCACCAGGACCAGGCGCAGAGCCCGGTGCTGGTTGTTCAAATATGGGGGAACCCCTGTCAATTTTTTCCCCATATTTTTACAACCAGGACCGGGTCAAAGAGCCCGAGGCTGGTTATGCTTAGGAGGGGGGACCCCACGCAAATTTTTACTAGATTTTTAACACTTTTTTGATTTTTTTAAAGGTGCACAATGAAGCCCTGCACGGATCTCACAAATCCGGCCAAGTTTCATTATGTTAATGTCGGCAGTGTTTTACTATTCACTCCCGTAAAACACTGGCCGAAAATATGAATGACATCGACATCGGAAAACTCGAAAATGCAGAATACGACTGCATAGCAAATGAGGCGTAAAAAATTCAAAAAGTTGCAATTTCACACATTCAATGTCATTCGTGTTTGAACTTTAACCTCATTCAGAAAAATAAAAATTTTAGTAAATATACCCCTTGATGTCCATTAGTTGCTAAATCCATATCCCACCAAAAACCTAGAGAATCTGCCACACAAACCCCGTAAATACAACGTGGTTTAAAAGACAGCACAGGTCAATTGGGAAAAATGGCATGGCACATGGTGATTGAGCATGAGAACTGACACATTTGGCTAAATCAATGCAATGCTATGCATTCCTACAGATGGAGCCATGCACATTGAGCGTGGCTACATCACAGGTGGGAGTGAGCGGCGTGCCTAGGTGCGCCTGCACCTCGGCCCGCCCACGAGCATACACAGACACTGCCATTCACTTTGAATGAGGCATGTGCATGTCTACAATGCACGTGTGCCTCATCGTTCCCCACGGTCCGCCTCGCCGGGCGTGCCTGTGCATAGATGGAGCCACAATTATGGTGGCTTCATCTGTATAGGGTTTTTTTTGCCAAATTTTCTAAATTCCTTCATGGAATGAATAGAACCTATCCCATTGGATTGAGTTACTAATAAATGGTTAAACTAGGGCTATGTGGAAGTGTTTTATTAGTAAAATACTTTGTAATTTGGTGTGTGTCATGTCTTTTTTTTAAAAGGTGTCACCAGGCCCTTGATACCTGGACATACTGGCACTTGCATGACGCCATGGCAGCCTTTCTGGAACCAATTAATTAACCCCACACCAACCGCACAGGGCTGGTTGTCCTTAGGGAGGGAGTTTCCCACTTCCCTAGGAATTCCAACACTGGGATGACCAATCAACAGGTGGTTGATGGAATGGCAAAAGGATCCCGAGTATCCTCCAGCTATAGTGTCATCAGCCCTGGCTGGCTCAGCCTAGTGTAAGTGAAAAATAGTGTTTTTCACTCCCAGCCTAGGTATAGAGACCAAGGACTGGTTGTCAGTTTGGGGAGACATCTTCATGTTTCTTTTGGGGGGTTTTTGTTATTTTTTTCTTTGGAGGGGGGTGGATTTTAATTTTTTAACAATATAGCCTGCACCAATCAATAGGATCTGTGCAGTGCTTCCTTCATCTCTAACTCATTTATTTGGGTGGGTTTTGTGGCAGGTTTGAAACCTACTGGTTAGTAAATATGGGGTTTCTATTCCTGAAGTAGCAAAAAAATTGATGGTCATTCATTGTTCATTTTTTTTCTAAAGTAAGGTCTATCCCCGCAGTTTGGGCTTCAGTAAATCTGCATATGGCAAAACTACCGGTTAGTACAGTATATAACCTGATAGTCTTTGATATTTATTAATGTTAAACAGGGGTTTTGTTTTATAAATATACATGATGTTACAGTGTAATCAGAGTTGTAACTGCTTCACTGAACAACAGTGCACATACTCAAACAATTTTAATATGAATACAGCATTTATTCAAAATACACAAATAATGTACATTAGTCCAGGCCAATTTTGAGAACTAGAACAAATGGATATTACATTTTTTAAACAAGCAAGCCTGAAAAACTATTGAAGCACATGATGCTTCTCTTGTTTCATAAAATAAATGTCTTATGCACTTTATAGTCTTAGAATAATACACAATGCTTCTTGTACATATATACAAAATAATAATCCTTATTCCACAATTATTCCCGAGTCAATTAAAGTGATTGCTTACCATGTGAAGTATAATGACACAGAGATATAATGATACAGTGATATAAAGACATTGGTTTGCATACAATTCCAATGGTAATGGGATTTTGCATGCACAGAACTCGTTCTTCTCATGCATTCCCCCATAAGCCGCAGACTGATTGACAGGTTCAGGGACTGATGAAGGGTTCCAGCCGCCCTAGAAGGCTTCACCCCACCCATCAACAATTTTTTTGCTCATGTTCAGCTAAAAATCTGTAATTATCTGTCAAAAATTACCACAGATTTAATTATTGTTATAGTTGCCAAACTCACCGGTTACATCAAAGGTTTACATCAAGTTCCTTTTTCAGGAAATCACTTTCAATGAATAACAGTGCAAGAGCTATAAGTTTTTCTTGATGTAAAGTTGGGCGCAAGTAGTTTTTCATGGCCCCATCAGCGTCCTGGAACTACGCATGTTAGATTCTCATAAGCAGGATGGAGTGAGGAATGGTCAAATGTGAAAGACGCTGCAGCTCAGGCAGTGCTCAGCAGTAGCAGTAGTCTCTGGCATTTGCTCCTGCCATGTTCTGGAGACCAATTTAACTACTGTGTATGTGCGGTGGCCATTTTGGCTGTGATTTTCATTGCAATTGCAGTACCCGATGCTGGACTCCAGAAAGGTAAGTATTGAATATGTGTGCAGTATGTGTGGTGTGTGCCCCCACTGGAGCCAGGGACCTGTGTGCACCACACACATTGCACCTATTATAGAGATGTCAATGGATAAATGACTTATCAGAACATTAATTGCAGTACCAATTTTATTTCAATCCTTTTCAAATAATTAGGCATGAATAAACCACAATTTTATTTGTGGATAATTATAACCACATATAGTCAAATAACAAAATAAACCAGTAATTAAACATAAAATGTCCAATGTATCAAACTGGTTTAAATTAAAAACTTTCAGAATCATGTTTAACACATTTTTGTTTTATCTACAGTTCATTGAAATGTATAATTACTGTAATGAGGAAGATGTAATACTGTTTTTCTACGATACTTAAGAAACATGTCTTTGCCAAAAAGCTGTCGGCGTAATGTATCAAGCTCAGGGATGTGCAGTGAGGTAAATGGCTCAAGAGACACTAGCTAGTACCAGAGCCAGATTTACACACAATATATGAGCCAAATGGTTCATGTGGGAATTATACACGGGTGCAGTGGTATATGCTGCTGGAAATTTGTTTTGCTCAGAGATGTGCAGAAATGGTAGGAAGGGGAGGCAGAGCCTCACCCGTAACAGACTTTTTCCTCCAGAATTTTGATGTTAAAAATGATTAGAATAATATAAAGAAGATATTTCTAAAAAAATCTTGCTTATATACTTTATGGGTGATTCTCCAGAAAGTGAACATAAAGTCCCATGCATCACACGCTTTTAAATTTTTTTCCTATTAAACTGGACTGGTAAGAAATTGTTTTTATATGAAAACCTTAATTGCTTAGTAGCAATTCCTTCCGCTATAACTTAAGACCTACTAAAATCTTAGTATTTTGGAGAAGTATGTCGTTTGAATTTGTGTAACTGTCCCGTGCATCATAGAGAATCACCCTTATATAGTCAAAACTCTGGCTTATACGTTAGTATGACAGGAAGGGATGTAGTTGTTACCGGCGGTCAGGAGAGACAACTATTTTATAAAGTTTTCTTATAGTGGAAAAAAGACAACTTAAACAACCTTAAAATACACATACAAAAATAAATCTATAATTTATCTTGTCACATGCAAGAATAACAGCAGCCTCTGTACTACTTTCACACTGGAACAGGACTCAAGAGGACTCTGTGTGTTTCTCACTCTAGACCCAAAGGATCTCATTAGAAAACAGTTTACACAGGACCCAGGCAGGGAGGAGGAGAAGCTGGGATCCCTGGGTCACTTTCAGCTCTCTCCCCTCCTCCTATCTCTCCATGGTCGGGAAGCTCTATCGGTACTGTAGTTCATGAAACCTGATACTCCTCAGTTTTTGTCTGCACTGAATATTGTCCTGCTCACATTCTGGCTGCATGGTTCTGCTGCCTCACAAGAGTGAGAGCTAGTGATGTCAGTGTGCTCTGGCTGGTGGGCTCCCTGACAGAGGTAGTCCCAGGGTAGATTTACTCCTGTGCTCCCACCCAGTGGTGCTGAGAGAGGGCGAAAGAGGGTACAAATTACCCAGGCACAGGTCTGATGGAGGGGCCCAGTGAGGGTCCAGTAGGGGCCCAGGCCCCCTCTCCCTTACCTAGCAGCAGCAGCTGCAGCTCTTGTCCTCAGCCCCACACATGCTGCTATGTGTACTGGGCTGCAGTGTGGCCATGGAGGTGCTTAAAATATTTTCTTCAGTATTTTTTTCTAAGGGTAATGTAAAGGTCAGTGTAGCTTGTTCCCTGCAAATGCGGAAGGGTTCATACAAAGGGACAGAAGTACTAAGCTTTGGAGAGGGATAGAGTGGAGAGAGATACAGTGGTGCCGAGAGAGGGAGGGAGAGGGTACAAATTACCTGGGCCCAGGTCCGATGGTGGGGCCTAGTGAGGGTCCAGTAGGGGCCCAGAACCCCTTCCATGTACCTGGCAGCAGCAGCTGCAGCTCTTCTCCTCAGCCCAGCACACTCTACTGTGTACTGGGCTGCAGTGTGGCCATGGAGGTGCTTAAAATACTATTTTTTCTAAGGTTACATGACCACACCTCCTGTGATTAGGCCATGCCCCTTGAAAAGTACCCACCCCCACCACCCTCCACCCCCGCACTTAATCTGGCTATGCAGAACACTCATTTGTTTGGAAAAAAAATAAGCTATTCAAGCCACATGACAACATTTCTGGGAGATAGATAGATAGATAGATAGATAGATAGATAGATAGATAGATAGATAGATAGATAGATAGATAGACTGAATACTATAAAATCACCCGCTGTAAAGCAAAAGTAAATAAACCTTTCATTCTTAGGTACATTTCACAGTTGTAAGCCAAAACAAGCATGATAAATTCATAATGCAGGAAGGCTACACATTATGTATACAGTATGGCTCTGTATAATTCAAAAGAAATGTGCATTCTTCATCTACCTTCTCTGTCCCTTTATTTTAGCAGATGAAAGCAGATACATTGGCAAGAGCCACTGTGTTCTCTATTGACAGGTGTGATTGTATCAACAAGCAGTGTTTTGTAAATTCAAATCATATATAAGGGTAGGATTGAAAGCAGCCCCCTACCCACCATAGTTGTAGTTGTTGCTCGGTAGTTAAGTCACTGTAAAGTTCAGATTATGAAAAAAAAATCAATACATGTGGTTTTCTCGAACCACAAAAATCCTTTGATACTTTACAACCATAGTAGATTTTCCTTGAATACCTCCCAAGAGAACAGCAAGCAGAAAGTCTCAAAATGAGGAGGGTGGAACTGCTAGCATTGAAATGTTTTCATAATTATTTCATCATGTCTATTCTTTAACATCACACTTGTAAATATTGGAAAAATTCTTTTCGCTAGCCACTTTGAAAATCAATTTTTGGTTTTCAGCCAATACATTTTAGTAGAGAATGTATATGCTAATAACTGTTAGTTGCAATAAATTAATGCACAAAGTTTCTTATAAGTATGTATTTTTAATTATTTAAGCTCTGATGTAAATATTACATAAATGTTGTGACACTCAGATAAATACAACATTGTACAATGATTTATATATCTAGAAATGATAAAGGTGAAGAACAGAAAATTAATTGCATACTATTATAACAATGTATTTAGTGACTTGCTAGTATCATTTTTCAATGAATCTTTCTTAATATTTTCTGAAAATACTACAGAAAGTCCCTTAACTCTGTCTTGAATCATAAAGCAATTCTAAATAGCATCCTCGAGGTCCACTTGTTCTTGAAAATCAATAAACACATGCCACAATGGGAAGGAAAGTCAGTAAATCACTCTGTTTTCCTTGAAGAAGCAATCCCATTGGGCCAGAATGAATAAACAAGAGAGCTTTCATTCAATTCAGACTCTGTAACAACTTTAATTGGATGCTTCCCAATGAAAATGATGTTTTAGAATGGATTGAAGAATCCATGTCGCTTTAAACCAAGCATATGTCATCATGTCTTCTTTGCATAACCATTGTACACCTCTTGAAATTTGATTTCTTATCAACAAGTGCTATAGATATTTGATGATTTTTCCTTTGTATGAAATTCAGCTGGAAATTTTCATTACATACAAGTGTCTTAAAAAGGATTGCTCACTCTTTTCACCATTCACTATCATAGATGATCTATTACACTAAAATACATTATTAATGAACCAGTATTTAAAAAAAATGTGTTATTGCGTTAAATTTGCATCTGTACATAAAAGGGCAGATGTAGAGTTAAATGTTGGCCTACAGTATTTGCAGAGTGTATATTGTGTGTTTTTGCACTGTTCAAGGTCTGGTACTGAGCTTACACAAGTACATGCGAATCTATACTTGCAACTGAAAAGGAGTAACTGAGCTGTAACAGGACACTATCACTAAGGCAAAGTTCAGTGAAAGTTTGTCAATGGAAGTGTCTGCTAGCCCAAGTTGCCAACAAAAGTCTATACGCCTATTTTTAGATTATTATTATTTATTATTATCATTTATTTATATGGCGCCACAAGGGTTCCGCAGCACCCAATTACAGAGTACATATGCACATAATCAAAACAGTGACTTACAGTTGAAATCAATTTTGGACAAGTACAGGGTAACTAAGCATAACTACACCAGTAAATGACAGAGATAAGTTCCAGGTGGCCCAAAAACTGTGATTTGGGCAGTTGAGAATTATTAAAGTAAGAAAAGGGTGAGCACATGAGGGAAGAGGGCCCTACTCGTGAGAGATTACATTCTAGGGGGAGGGGTAGACAGACAGGGGTGACACAGATGGGGTACATAGAGAGCATGGAACAGAGGGTTAGGATGAGATTTGGCTGGGTTTGGTAAAGAAATGGGTCTTGAGAGCCCGTTTGAAGTTTTGTAGAGAGGTGGAGAGTCTGAGGGGGAGAGGTAAAGAATTCCAAAGGAAGGGAGCAGCACGTGAAAAATCTTGGAGATAGGAGTGGGAGTAAGTAATCAGGAGACAGGAGAGGAGGCGTGCATTAGCAGAGCGAAGAGGACGGGTGGGAGAGTAAAGGGAGATAAGGTCAGAGATGTAAATGGAAGAGGATTGGGTGAGAGCTTTGTAAGTGAGAGTGAGAAGTTTGAATTGGATTCTGAAGGGGAAGGGCTAGTAGGAGAGGGGAGGTGGATGTAGTGCGTTTGGTGAGGAAGATGAGCCGAGCAGCAGCATTGAGGATAGACTGGAGTGGAGAGAGGTAATTGTCAGGGAGGCCAGTTAGGAGGAGATTACAGTAGTCCAGTCTGGAAATAATCAGTGAGTGAATAATGATCTTAGTGGCATCCTGGGTGAGGTCTTATGCATCTTAGTATAGGGCTGGACAAATGTGCACCGAGAATGATGATGAGTATCAAACCAAACAAACAGAAAGGAGAACTCTGCCCACAAGATGCATAGAAACTCTGCACCTGGGCAAAAATATATACACATTTGTTTCTGTGCACACAAACCAAGGAGTCCTGTGTAACCAAACCTAGGCATTGCAGACAGTATGAAAAGCTTCTTTTTGAGGGGGGAGGGTGGGGGCATTTATAGTAAGTATGGTGACTCTCTTCATGTTTATAATATGGATATCTTTAAGGGTTTTACAGTAAATCTGGGGCCTTATTACATGTAGATGAGTTTTATTAGCATATGGGAAATGGTGGAAGGGTAAGGGGGTCCTCAGCTCATGTGTTGCACTCAGTCATCATGCCTTTAGTCAAACACTTTTGCATAAGGGTACTTACTGTAGAATAATAACAACACAAAATAACAACACATAGAATAACACATACTGTAGCTGAGAATAGTTTATAGTTTCAGTACCATGGACAGCAGTTGTTTTAGCCGTTCAGTGTTTAGCTTAGGACATATAATAGGGATCCGGTCTGAAGTTCGACAGTGTCTAGGTCGACAATGTTTAGGTCGACCACTATAGGTCGACAGTCACTAGGTCGACATGGATGGAAGGTCGACAGGGTTTCTAGGTCGACATGTGCTAGGTCGACAGGTCTAAAGGTCGACATGCGTTTTTCACATTTTTTTTGGGGGGGGGGGATTTTTTCATACTTAACGATCCACGTGGACTACGATTGGAATGGTAAAGTGTGCCGAGCGAAGCGATAGCGGAGCGAAGGCACCATGTGAGGGGACGCGGTGCACTAATTTGGGATCCCGGTCACTCTACGAAGAAAACGACACACAAAAAAATCCTCATGTCGACCTAGCACATGTCGACCTAGAAACCCTGTCGACCTTCCATCCATGTTGACCTAGTGACTGTCGACCTATAGTGGTCGACCTAAACATTGTCGACCTAGACACTGTCGATAAAACGAACCACACCCATATAATATACTAGTTACCAGCCTGTTAAAATGATGGAACAACTTAACAGTAATGTCAGCGCTGACAGTTGTGTGCACCCAAACATAGAAATACTTGAATTGCTCCATTGGGAACAATCTAGTGGCCCCTGGTACACAAAGCACTTGAATTCCCCCCATAGAGGTGTGTAGCAACGTTAGCCTTTTCTTATATTGGATGTAAGGGATGTCTGAATTTTGCATTATAGCTGTTTTTGCTGGCCATCCATTACCATGTAAATCATGAAAGACATGGCCATGCTAACAGTGACGTAACCATTTAATCACTGTCTTTGTTGCAGTGTCAGCAGGTACAAGGGTAACTTCTATGGTTTTATTATAGGTCAGCTGTGTAGCAGAAAGTTGAGAAACTGTCTGTCTCTGTATTGCTAAATACAGTACATGTTTTGCAAAATAAACAGACCTCTTCAAACTTCTCGTTATACTTTCACCCTCACAATATGCTATTTTCAGAACTGAAAGGTCATCTACTGGTTTATTCAACAAGTTTACAGACAGGAAGCATGCTTTCTGAATAAATGAAACTCCTATTTCCAAATGTGTTTGTTTCTATCAAACTGTTTAAAATGTTACAATGTCCTTATAGCTATTTAAAATAAATCATTTAGCATTTTATATTTTATAATATTTTTAACAATTCGGTATTAAATACAAAGTTACTATAAATGGATTAAAATGATGAATTATTTTGTTAAGGACAGTGCCTTCCTTGTAGGTCAGAGCTGTGACAACCCTTCTCAAATGCCAATAAATATTTCATGGACTTTCATTTGTGTAGCATACTGTATACTGTGGTGAGGGGGAGTAGACAATATCTAAAGAGTGTATAAGAGTATTGTGCATTGTGTAAATTAGAATACAATTCTAGGTGTGCACAAGGGGATTATGACATCCCACCACCACCAGCATCACCATTCCTGCTCTACCCAATGCAGTAGTTTCACATCGGCTATCTTGTCTTTAAAATGAGAATGCCTCTTCCCTGTTAGTTGGCAGCAGCACGGACCAGACACTTTAGGTAGAAGTTGAGGCTGCCTAAGGTGTATGTGGGCACACACCCTGAGCACCCTCTAAACACACTTATGGTTGTAATGTTTTATATCTGAAATGTTGACAGGTAAATTATCAAATGCTTTTACAGCGACTTTATAAATGGGCATGCCCTGTGTCTCCCTCTGTGGTAGGAAGCTTGAAACAGCTGGTGGGTATGTGATGTCAAAAATAATTACAAGGAGTTAACTAGAGGAGATACCTTCATAGTCACATCTACCTCTCTTACTTAACAATCCCTGTGTTCTGTTTTCTATCTAGGCAACTATCAGACACTATAGAACGCAAATCAAAGGGGGTAGCTAGTAAACAGAGGGAGTATACTTGTGCATCAGGAATGCAGTCATAAGGTCAACTTAACAATATTGACAATCATGTCAACACTGCAGTGTTGACAGTCATAATGTCAGCACCACAATGTTGACAGTTATGTTTACATTGTTGAAATGTCAACCAGCAACATGTCGATATTCCTCAAAATGTTAAAATGTTCTCAATGCTGACATATTTAATGGTGATGTGAAATCCCAACAGTCTCAGAATATCAACACCAGGCTTAGGGCTACAATTAGCAAAGCTTGGAGAGAGATAAAGTAGAGAGAAATAAAGTACTAACCAATTAGCTTCTAGCTGTCAATTTGCAGGCTGTGTTAGAAAAATAACAGTTATACCCCTTTCACATCGAGCTGAGAACCTGGGTTATTGCTGAGGCAAGCGACCCGAGTCCTGGCTTAGTGTGAAAGGGTCGACCCGTGTTTTGAATCCTGGCTCAGCTGCAGTGTGAAAGGCTGACCCTGGTCTGTGACCCAGGTCATGCCTAAAAGGCTATTGATTGGCAAGCTCAGAAGTGCCTGGAAATGACGTCATTCTCCAAACATCCCATGTTCAGTATCCCAGGTTGGAGCCATGGATTCAGCATGAAAGGGGTATTAGATGCTTATTGGTTGGTACTTTATCTCTCTCCAAGCTTTGATAAATCTAGCCCTGAGACTGTGGGACAGGGGGATTAGGCCCTAGGGAGAAAGGAATGCCACTCATCACATGTCTCCACCGGATCTGCTCCTCATGTGGCAATTGGAACACAAAAGCCACAGCAGTCATCGGGACCAAGTACATAACTGCAACACCAAAGGGGACTGTTTGTTGACATCCTATCATATTGACATTTCCGTAGTGTCTACATAATGAAAGTTGACATTTCAACCATGTTGCCATTATCATGTCGATATTATGATTCTCAACATGACAAATGTCTACCTAGTAAACCACACCTAAGTATCACAGTCAGACTCTCTGTAGGTATACCCAATAACAGGGGACATACTAATGAATTGCCAATGGTTTATATTAACTTTGTGGGAATTGAAATGTTTTAAAAAGACAGGATAGAGGATTGGCCCCACAGCCAGATTTATCTTGAACCACCAGGTCAGCACATCTGGCTGCCACTCCTCTTCCTGTGAGGGGTTGTTGCCAGCTCCTGCTCTGGCAGAGCAGGTGCCTCAGGCTGGCAGCTGCTGTATGTGGCCTGCTGGTTGCAGTTCACCCCCATGCCAAGAACCACACTGCTGCAGCATCAGTATGTGGCTGTGACTGGGTGTTACGGGGATGGTCGCCCTTATTGCTTCTCCCTGGATCCGTCCCTGCTTGCAGAGTGCACTTCTAACTCCATAGACCTAAAAAACAGGACAAAGTGTGTCCCATATTGAATCAATGCAAGATACAGCCAGTTGCTTTCAAATCCAGGATGATCACATATTTTACAGGATGGGTGGCAGAACACTTGATTCATAAAATATATGACTCTAAACATTTTATAATTCAAAACAAGTTAATTTAGCAAACTTTTTCCTCTTGCATAGTTTTGTGTCAAAAACATGTGGATAAGAACAGAACAGTTCATGTACTTCCAAACAGGTGATGAAATTACGGACTTTAAACTGTCAGTTAAATGTTGATTCATGTTGTACTCCTTTATGACCTTAAGCAAGTTACTAAAAGGGTCATAATTCATTTATAGTTATAACATGGCATTCAGTTATACGTAACTATAAATTAAATATGATTTCAAATTTACAGGAAATATAACTGATATTACTTCTATCTTAGGTAAAATGTGGTCTTAGTTACCTGCAATTATCATGAGCCATACAGGTGACTACATTACATGATAGCGGCATAGGCTAAAAAGTCATGACCTTTCCTCCAACTGTCAAGTGTAACTTTTATTACATGCTGCACTATCATATGAAAATAGAAAATGACTCACTGCTTTTGATGGTCAGCTTTTTATTTGCCTTATACTGAGCTTCTGGTTGCAGTAAGCAGTTTTTTCTTATAGAATACCTGCAATCTTCTAGGCTCGAAATGAATAAGATTTTTTTTTAAATCATAAAGTAACTAATATAACCAATGGAGAAGAACCTTGAAAGTGAGTTAAATAGTCACATGGCAACAAGGAATACATAGAAGGTCACAAAAAAAAAAATATTCAAACTGGGGCATTCAAATTGGAAGATTAAAAACTGGGTACACACTACAGTGATGTTGGCACAATATGACGTTTCGTAACAACATATTACCTACATCGCTCAGTGTGTACGGGGGATTGCGCGCTCGCCTGGATGCTAACGATGAAAGTTTTTCTATGTGCAGCACATAAAACCAAGCGTTGTTGCGAGCTTCATTATGCTAATGAAGGACGGAACATGTTTGTTCCGACCTTCATTAGCATTGCCCCAGTGTGTACACATCATCTAGGTCTGACGGGGATTTGTTCCAACATCGGAATGAATCCCCGTCGCTCTAGTGTGTATCCACCTTTAGGCAAACAACATAAAGAGAGGGCACATTTGTGTTACGGGTTATATTAAATAAATTATTATTGAGTAAAATGAAGATTAAAAAAAATCACAATTGTGGAAGGAAGCCCATTAATAAGCAAAAGAGTGAGAATGTTTTCTTCTGATTGCCCCTTAGAAAACCAAGGTACACATCCTTTCTCAAATTCTTCTTAGTTTCCTTAAAAAACTATGATTCAGTTCCCTTACATAACTGCTCTCTATTTAGCAATTTGCTTGTCAAAAACTGTCTAACATACAGTACATACAGTAGCTATCGCTTCTGTGCTGTTATAATGCATGTCTATGATAACTTTTTCTTATTATGCATTTATGTAATGTTTCATGAAATCAGATTTACAGCCATGTACTATTATTATTATTATTATTATTATTATTATTATTATTTTATTTATTTATTTATTAAGTGGCGCCACAAAGTGTCCATGGTGCCATACAGACAAATTACTGTAAACACACAAATAAATCAATATATTCAAAGAGACCAGTACTGGGGAAAAAAACAACTATTAAGATCTCTATACAGCTGAATGACAGGTTGTAACAATAGCAGTCAGTAACTCACTGCCTTAGGAGTGCAGACAAATGCTGATTTATTGGGGATGCACTGGAGACAGGAAAAATGCAGGGGTGGAGAGAGTGGAGAGCTCTGTTCTAGAGAGCTTACGTTTTATTGAAATTGAGTAAACTGTGAAGTGAACTGGACAATAAGGAGGTAGGAGAGACGTAGGGCCAGACTGGGACTACAAATCATTCCTGTAATTTAAAGTACACATTTCCACCAAACAGTGTATTCTTATTTCTGATTCCTGTGGGGTTGTTTTCATTTTGATTTATTTTTTGTTGTCAAATTTTATTAAGGGTTTTTATTCAAGAACAGATATTGAAGGCATAGAATAAAGATACCAATCATATGAGACATGTCAAAATCAACATGAAGAAACAGTACATCAGCAGAGGTGATCCCTCACTCAGTATCTCTTGCTCCTAAACACATAAGTAATACACGTGACACAGTAAGAATAATTAGACTATGCGAAAGACGTCATTATCGACATCATAACGATATCAAACAATATACACATTAACAGCATATGGAATATAAACAAACATAGGGGGAGACCAAAGACGAGACACATAAGGAATAAGTAAAAAGGGGGGTAATCAAAAGATACAGAATAAGTAAAGAGGGTGGTATTCAAAAGATACAGCACAGAACATGAGACTTAACCAATCTGAGGATGCATGAGTTAAGTAGTATATGGTATAACCTTCCATCTTAAACAGACAAATTAAGAGATTTATATAAACATTCTCAAGAAAATAAAATAAGTAATATCAAGAACTATAGGGGTGCCTGATCAAGAGAGCAAACATCAGTAAGTAATTTTGCAATTGACCTATGTGAGGTTGGCATAGCTATAGCCAGGATATAGTCCCTGAGCAGAACATTTAAATTATAGACTAGAAATGTCACATCTAAAGTTGTGCTGCAAGAGGAACTAACCTATAAACAGTACATTAGATGTATATATGAAGTGGCTCATTAGTCCAAAATAGGTGGATTCGGGGAAGAAGCAGAAGCCATTAAATTGCAGAAAATAGCAGATTGGATGGGCTCATTGAGCGTAGTTATATAAATGCCCCACTTTCGCCTAAACTTGTGTAGTTAGTTATAAGAACTAGAGATATGCACCGGAAATTTTTCGGGTTTTGTGTTTTGGTTTTGGATTCGGTTCCGCGGCCGTGTTTTGGATTCGGACGCATTTTGGCAAAACCTCCCTGAAAATTTTTTGTCGGATTCGGGTGTGTTTTGGTTTCGGGTGTTGTTTTACAAAAACCCCTCAAAAACAGCTTAAATCATATAATTTGGGGGTCATTTTGATCCCATAGTATTATTAACCTCAATAACCATAATTTCCACTCATTTCCAGTCTATTCTGAACACCTCACACCTCACAATATTATTTTTAGTCCTAAAATTTGCACCAAGGTCGCTGGATGACTAAGCTAAGCGACCCAAGTGGCCGAAACAAACACCTGGCCCATCTAGGAGTGGCACTGCAGTGTCAGACAGGATGGCAGATTTAAAAATTAGTCCCCAAACAGCACATGATGCAAAGAAAAATGAAAGAAAAAAGAGGTGCAAGATGGAATTGTCCTTGGGCCCTCCCACCCACCCTTATGTTGTATAAACAGGACATGCACACTTTAACGAACCCATCATTTCAGCGACAGGGTCTGCCACACGACTGTGACTGAAATGACTGGTTGGTTTGTGCCCCCACCAAAAAAGAAGCAATCAATCTCTCCTTGCACAAACTGGCTCTACAGAGGCAAGATGTCCACCTCCTCCTCATCGTCCGATTTCTCACCCCTTTCACTGTGTACATCCTCCTCCTCACAGATTATTAATTCGTCCCCACTGGAATCCACCATCTCAGGTCCCTGTGTACTTTCTGGAGGCAATTGCTGCTGGTGAATGTCTCCACGGAGGAATTGATTATAATTCATTTTGATGAAAATCATCTTCTCCACATTTTGTAGAAGTAACCATGTACGCCGATTGCTGACAAGGTGACCGGCTGCACTAAACACTCTTTCGGAGTACACACTGGAGGGGGGGCAACTTAGGTAAAATAAAGCCAGTTTGTGCAAGGGCCTCCAAATTGCCTCTTTTTCCTGCCAGTATACGTACGGACTGTCTGACGTGCCTACTTGGATGCGGTCACTCATATAATCCTCCACCATTCTTTCAATGGTGACAGAATCATATGCAGTGACAGTAGACGACATGTCAGTAATCGTTGGCAGGTCCTTCAGTCCGGACCAGATGTCAGCTACAGACTGACCTGCATCACTGCCAGCGGGTGGGGCTCGGAATTCTTAGCCTTTTCCTCGCAGCCCCAGTTGCGGGAGAATGTGAAGGAGGAGCTGTTGACGGGTCACGTTCCGCTTGACTTGACAATTTTCTCACCAGCAGGTCTTTGAACCTCTGCAGACTTCTGTCTGCCGGAAAGAGAGATACAACGTAGGTTTTAAATCTAGGATCGAGCATGGTGGCCAAAATGTAGTGCTCTGATTTCAACAGATTGACCACCCGTGAATCCTGGTTAAGCGAATTAAGGGGTCCATACACAAGTCCCACATGCCTAGCGGAATCACTCCATTTTACATCCTCCTTCAATCTCTCCAGCTTCTTCTGCAAAAGCCTGATGAGGGGAATGACCTGACTCAGGGTGGCAGTGTCTGAACTGACTTCATGTGTGGCAAGTTCAAAGGGTTGCAGAACCTTGCACAACGTTGAAGTCTTTCTCCACTGCGCTTGAGTCAGGTGCATCCCCCCTCCTTTACCTATATCGTAGGTAGCTGTATAGGCTTGAATGGCCTTTCGCTGCTCCTCCATCCTCTGAAGCATATAGAGGGTTGAATTCCACCTCGTTACCACCTCTTGCTTCAGATGATGGCGGGGCAGGTTCAGGAGTGATTGCTGGTGCTCCAGTCTTCGGCACGTGGTGGCTGAATGCCGAAAGTGGCCCACAATTCTTCGGGCCACCGACAGCATCTCTTGCACGCCCCTGTCGTTTTTTTAAATAATTCTGCACCACCAAATTCAATGTATGTGCAAAACATGGGACGTGCTGGAATTTGCCCACATGTAATGCACGCACAATATTGGTGGCGTTTTCCGATGTCACAAATCCCCAGGAGAGTCGAATTGGGGTAAGCCATTCTGCGATGATGTTCCTCAGTTTCCGTAAGAGGTTGTCAGCTGTGTGCCTCTTATGGAAAGCGGTGATACAAAGCGTTGCCTGCCTAGGAACGAGTTGGCGTTTGCGAGATGCTGCTACTGGTGCCGCCGCTGCTGTTCTAGCTGCGGGAGGCAATACATCTACCCAGTGGGCTGTCACAGTCACATAGTCCTGAGTCTGCCCTGCTCCACTTGTCCACATGTCCATGGTTAAGTGGACATTGGGTACAACTGCATTTTTTAGGACACTGGTGAATCTTTTCCTGACATCTATGTACATTCTCGTATCGCCTGCCTAGAGAAATGGAACCTAGATGGTATTTGGTATCGGGGACACACTACCTCAAGCAATTCTCTAGTTCCCTGTGAATTAACGCTGGATACCGGACACACGTTTAACACCACCGAAGCTGCCAAGACCTGAGTTATCCGCTTTGCAGCAGGATGACTGCTGTGTTATTTAATCTTCCTCGCAAAGGACTGTTGGACAGTCAATTGCTTACTGGAAGTAGTACAAGTGGTCTTCCGACTTCCCCTCTGGGATGACGATTGACTCCCAGCAGCAACAACAGCAGCGCCAGCAGCAATAGGCATTACACTCAAGGATGCATCGGAGGAATCCCAGGCAGGAAAGGACTCGTCAGACTTGACAGTGACATGGCCTGCAGGACTATTGGCTTTCCTGTCTAAGAAGGAAATTGACACTGAGGGAGTTGGTGGTGTAGTTTGCAGGAGCTTGGTTACAAGAGGAAGGGATTTAGTTGTCAGTGGACTGCTTCCGCTGTCACCCAAAGTTTTTGAACTTGTCAATGACTTCTGATGAATGCGCTCCAGGTGACGTATAAGGGAGGATGTTCCTAGGTGGTTAACGTCCTTACCCCTAATTATTACAGCTTGACAAAGGCAACACACGGCTTGACACCTGTTGTCCGCATTTCTGTTAAAATAATTCCACACCGAAGAGGTGATTTTTTTTGTAATTTGACCAGGCATGTCAATGGCCATATTCGTCCCACGGACAACAGGTGTCTCCCCGGGTGCCTGACTTAAACAAACCACCTCACCATTAGAATCCTCCTTGTCAATTTCCTCCTCAGCGGCAGCAACACCCATATCCTCATCCTGGTGTACTTCAACAGTGACATCTTCAATTTGACTATCAGGAACTGGACTGCGGGTGCTCCTTCAAGCACTTGCAGGGGGCGTGCAAATGGTGGAAGGTGCCACCTCTTCCCGTCCAGTGTTGGGAAGGTCAGGCATTGCAACTGACACAATTGGACTCTCCTTGGGGATTTGTGACTTAGAAGAACGCACAGTTCTTTGCTGTGCTTTTGCCAGCTTAAGTCTTTTTCATTTTTCTAGCGAGAGGATGAGTGCTTCCATCCTCATGTGAAGCTGAACCACTAGCCATGAACATAGGCCAGGGCCTCAACCGTTCCTTGCCACTCCGTGTCGTAAATGGCATATTGGCAAGTTTACGCTTCTCATCAGAAGCTTTTAATTTTGATTTTTGGGTAATTTTACTGAACTTTTGATTTTTGGATTTTACATGCTCTCTACTATGACATTGGGCATCGGCCTTGGCAGACGACGTTGATGGCATTTCATCGTATTGGCCTTACTAGTGGCAGCAGCTTCAGCACGAGGTGGAAGTGGATCTTGATCTTTCCCTATTTTACCCTCCACATTTTTGTTCTTCATTTTTTAATGTGTGGAATTATATGCCAGTAATATATCAATAGCAATGGCCTACTGTACCGTACTGCTATATATTATATACTGGTGGTCAGCAAAATTATGCACTGTCCTCCTACTATATATACTGCGCACAACTAAAATGCACCACAGGTATGGATGGATAGTATACTTGACGACACAGAGGTAGGTAGAGTAGTGGCCTACTGTACCGTACTGCTATATATTATATACTGGTGGTCAGCAAAATTATGCACTGTACTCCTACTATATATTCTACGCACAACTAAAATGCACCACAGGTATGGATGGATAGTATACTTGACAACACAGAGGTAGGTAGAGCAGTGGCCTACTGTACCATACTGCTATATATTATATACTGGTGGTCAGCAAAATTATGCACTGTACTCCTACTATATATACTGCGCACAACTAAAATGCACCACAGGTATGGATGGATAGTATACTTGATGACACAGAGGTAGGTAGAGCAGTGGACTACTGTACCATACTGCTATATATTATATACTGGTGGTCAGCAAAATTATGCACTGTACTCCTACTATATATACTGCGCACATCTAAAATGCACCACAGGTATGGATGGATAGTAGACTTGACGACAAAGAGGTAGGTAGAGCAGTAGACTACTGTACCGTACTGCTATATATTATATAGTGGTGGTCAGCAAAATTATGCACTGTACTCCTACTATATATACTGCGCACAACTAAAATGCACCACAGGTATGGAAGGATAGTATACTTGATGACACAGAGGTAGGTAGAGCAGTGGACTACTTTACCATACTGCTATATATTATATACTGGTGGTCAGGAAAATTATGCACTGTACTCCTACTATATATACTGCGCACAACTAAAATGCACCACAGGTATGGATGGATAGCATACTTGACGACACAGAGGTAGGTAGAGCAGTGGACTACTGTACCGTACTGCTATATATTATATACTGGTGGTCAGCAAAATTATGCACTGTCCTCCTACTATATATACTGCACACAACAACTAAAATGCACCACAGGTATGGATGGATAGTATACTTGACGACACAGAGGTAGGTAGAGCAGTGGACTACTGTAACATACTGCTATATATTATATACTTGTGGTCAGCAAAATTATGCACTGTACTCCTACTATATATACTGCGCACAACTAAAATGCACCACAGGTATGGATGGATAGTAGACTTGACGACAAAGAGGTAGGTAGAGCAGTAGACTACTGTACCTTACTGCTATATATTATATAGTGGTGGTCAGCAAAATTATGCACTGTACTCCTACTATATATACTGCGCACAACTAAAATGCACCACAGGTATGGAAGGATAGTATACTTGACGACACAGAGGTAGGTAGAGCAGTGGACTACTGTACCATACTGCTATATATTATATACTGGTGGTCAGCAAAATTATGCACTGTCCTCCTACTATATATACTGCACACAACAACTAATATGCACCACAGGTATGGATGGATAGTATACTTGATGACACAGAGGTAGGTAGAGCAGTGGACTACTGTGCCGTACTGCTATATATTATATACTTGTGGTCAGCAAAATTATGCACTGTACTCCTACTATATATACTGCGCACAACTAAAATGCACCACAGGTATGGATGGATAGTAGACTTGACCACAAAGAGGTAGGTAGAGCAGTAGACTACTGTACCGTACTGCTATATATTATATAGTGGTGGTCAGCAAAATTATGCACTGTACTCCTACTATATATACTGCGCACAACTAAAATGCACCACAGGTATGGAAGGATAGTATACTTGACGACACAGAGGTAGGTAGAGCAGTGGACTACTGTACCATACTGCTATATATTATATACTGGTGGTCAGGAAAATTATGCACTGTACTCCTACTATATATACTGCGCACAACTAAAATGCACCACAGGTATGGATGGATAGCATACTTGACGACACAGAGGTAGGTAGAGCAGTGGACTACTGTACCGTACTGCTATATATTATATACTGGTGGTCAGCAAAATTATGCACTGTCCTCCTACTATATATACTGTGCTCAACAACTAAAATGCACCACAGGTATGGATGGATAGTATACTTGACGACACAGAGATACGTAGAGCAGTGGCCTACTGTACCGTACTGCTATATATTATATACTGGTGGTCAGCAAAATTCTGCACTGTCCTCCTACTATATATATGTGCACAACAACTAAAATGCACCACAGGTATGGATGGATAGTATACTTGACGACACAGAGGTAGGTAGAGCAGTGGACTACTGTACCGTACTGATATAATACTGGTGGTCCCTGGTCAGCAAAATTCTGGGCTGTCCTCCTACTATATACTACAATGCAGCACAGGTATGGAGCGTTTTTCAGGCAGAGAACGTATAATACTGGTGGTCACTGGTCAGCAAAACTCTGCACTATCCTCCTACTATATAATACTGGTGGTCCCCAGTCTCCACAATAAAGCACACTGAGCACAGATATTTGCAGCACACTGAGCACAGATATGGAGCGTTTTTCAGGCAGAGAACGTAGATATTTTCAGCACACTAAGCACAGATATTTGCAAGCACACTGAGCACAGATATTTGCAGCACACTGAGCACAGATATTTGCAGCACACTGAACACAACTGAGAGAACGCTGCACGTCCTCTCCCTATCATCTCCAATGCACGAGTGAAAATGGCGGCAACGCGCGGCTCCTTATATAGAATACAAATCTCACGAGAATACAACAGCGGGATGATGACGTTCGGGCGCGCTCGGGTTAACCAAGCAAGGCAGGAAGATTCGATTCTGCCTCGGAACCGTGCAAAATGGGTGAAGTTCGGGGGGGTTCGGATTCCGAGGAACCGAACCCGCTCATCTCTAATAAGAACCATATGATAGAGAGCATTTATCAAAGTATATCAATTGTAATAGTCTGGACTTGAGTTCTAGAATGGAGGGAGAGGACTTTTTAATCCAATGGATTAGAATGAGTTTCTTTGCCAAAGTGAGAGTTATCATGAGGAAAGGGACAATTGTAGCTTTGTGAGGTTGTATCACCCAGTTTTTAAAATTAATACATAAACATGCCAAGGGATCCATGTTCAAGTGGAGACCAAAAGTAAAGTTAAGAAATGCAGTAACTTTTCACCAGAATCTCAATATCTTCTGGCAAGACCAAAGACAATGAAAAAAATTAGCATTATGCATGTTGCATTTAGGGCACTCACCATTTCTGTGGCTTCAAAGTATTTTCTCTGTGCAGGCGCTATATACAACCTATGAATTGTTTTAAAGTGAATTTCTTGTAAGTACGAAGATTGTAAAATTGACATCGTGTGAGAGTAGTGGTGAAATAAAGAACCCATATCGACATTATCAGAGAGATCAGCTTGCCATGAGGAGACTACACTGGAAAGGGGGAGACAATCTTGTGGAGACTTAAGAAGAGAGTATAAGGTTCTAGTTTTATATGGCCAAATATGTAATAAATAAATTATTGATTTTAAAGGGTCTGAACTCGGGGAATTAGTACAAGAAGGAGGGAGTGAATTAACATAATGGCAAAGTTGAAGATAGAGGTAAAAATGGCGATTAGATAGACCGTATTTATCACATAGGTCTGTGTACGTATAAATTTTGCTGCCTGGGTCAAAAATTTTTGTAGCTATATTTAGCCCCTTTGTATGCCAAGTTTTGAAGATTGGATTATAGAGGGATGGGGGAAAAATTGGGGTTGCCATATACAGGTATGAAAGGTGTATCTGTATGAAATCTCCCTAATTTTTTATTTATAGGAAGCCAGATTTTGTAGGTGTCTTTGAAAAGAATGTGGTTATATATGTGGTGAGGTGTAAGGCTATGACGAGAATGGAGCAGAGGTGGCGGGGAGAAGGGTGCAAATGTAATCTTATCCAGAACAAAATTAGTATATGTGGAATTCTCTTGGAACCTATCAGAAATATATCTAAAATGTGTGGTTAGCGAATATAAAGAGAAGTCAGGTATATTCAGACCCCCTTTCTCTCCAGAACTAGTCTATTTTGACAGTAACAGCCTAGGTCTTTTCCCTCCCCACAGAAAAGAAGACATACATTTATTAATGTCAATTACATCCGATCTAAGGAGAGAGCAGGGAAGCATTTGGAGAATATAGTATATCTTAAGGAATATAACTTTTCAACATGGTAGCTCTTCCCAAAAGTGATAAAGGAAGCTTGGACAAATGATCCATTTGAGTTTTAATTTTTGAGAGAAGAGGTGAGACATTTGTTTTATAAAGAGATGTAGGATTACTTGTTATTTGAATATATAAGTATTTAATATGAGAGGGTTGTACGATTAATTGAAACAGAATGGGCAGTGAGACAAGAAAGGGAGGAGGAATAGGGGTATTAGGTAATATTTCAGATTTATTTATATTAATTTATATCCTGAAATAGGCCCATAAAGAATTAATAATGGACATAATTTCAGGAATTGATTTCTCAGGATCTGATATAAATAAAATCATGTCATCAGCAAGTTTTAGTTCAACGTCAGACAATTGGATACCATGAAATCTTGGAGCAGCCCTGAGAGCAATAGAGAGAGGCTCAATCACCAGGGCAAACAAAAGAGGGGAAAGGGGACATCCTTTACGTGTGCCCTCAAGGATAGGGAAATGGGAGGAGCGAAAGCCATTACAGGAAATTTGGGAAGAAGGATTGAAATATAGAGTATGAATAAACAAAACGAATAGAGGGGGGAAGTCAAATCGTTCCATTGTAGATATCAAATGTGGCCAATGAACAAGATTGAAGGCCTTCTCAGCATCTACCAAGAGCATAAAAAGAGGAGAGGAAGGTGAGGAGTGTGTAAAAAAGGATTGTGTAATAGATAAAATTTTCCTGACATTAAGAAAAGAATGTCTACCTTTAATAAAGCCCGTCTGGTCCTGATGGACAATATGAAGAAGAACAGGATTCAGTCTATCTGTGAGAATCATTGTAAGGAGTTTATAATCACACTTAAGTAATGATATCGGGCAATAGGATTCTTACTTGGAGAGATCTCTACTGGGTTTTGGAAGAACATTTATGATTCTGAGTTAAAATGAGGGGGAATGGATTCATTAACTAAAATATAATTGAATACCGAAACTACAATATTACTGATTTTATCTTTGAACATTTTAAATAATTCTTCACCGTATCAATCAGGGCCAAGGGCTTTAGCAGGTTTAAGAGCATTCATAGCTCTAGATACCTCGTCCAGGGTAATGGGCGTAGGACTGTAAGTGTAGAAGCGTGAGATGGGGACCATTATAAAAGGAGAGAGAGGACCATAAATCCATAGTAGTGGTGTCTGGTTGAGAAAAGGAGTGACATAAAGCTGAAGAGGGGGGTGGGGAGGAAGAGAGTATAATTCAGCATAGAAAAAGCTCATTAACTTAGATATTTCAGCATGTGAAGAAGTAAGGGAGCCGTCACGAAGTTTCAGGGGCTGGATGGTCATAGGGGATCTGGAGCTGTTTAGTATCGTAGTGAGAAATTTGCTGGTTTTGTTAATAAACTTATGGTATTTGTAATTGGATATAAATTTATATTTATCAGTCATGGCTTGCAGTAGGCCTTCAAAGTCAGTTTTTTCAGTCTGATATTTAATCTTATTCGAGTGCGAGGGAACTGAGCTATAGAGTATATAAGCATCCGTAAGAGCTTGTTGTCGGGATAAGTAATCCTGTGAAGAGGTCAGAATCAGAATCGACTTTATTGGCCAGGTATACTCATGTATTCTAGAAATTGTTTGCAGTGTTGCATAGATTAGATTCAAAAGAGAGAATAACACATTTGAGAACCTCCTTGGCAGTCATCCAATAAAGTGGGGGATTAGAAATTATAAGATCACTGTGTACTTCGTGGAAGTCCTCCCAAGCTTTATCCAATACAGTTTTTACATTTTGGGAATTGGGATAGATGAGCAGGGAACCTCAATGTTTTAAATGGTGACTGGTCTTCGTGAATCTTAAGTGAAAACCATACCAAAGCATGGTCAGATAATACAATAGGTTCTATATTAGAGTCTCTGACATGGGGGAGTAAGGAATAAGATATAGCTGCATAGTCGATGCGTGAAAAAGTATGGTGGGCGGCTGACTGGCAAGTAAATTCTTTTATAGTGAGATGAGTAACTCGCCACACATCGAGCAATGATAATAGGAAGGGGACTCCAAACTTAGGGGGAGAAAGAGTGGAGTTACGTGGGTGAGATCTATCTAATTTGGGGTGTGAAATTATATTGAGATCTCCACAGCGTATCAAGGCATTTGAAGAGTGGGGGGTCAATAATCTTACCAACTGTCTGAAAAAACATATCACATACGGGATACTATAACTTGTCACTGAAGTCACAACATATCTACCAGTGGGGTCTGATATAACTGTAAGGACTTCCAAAGGAAGCGCTTTAGAGGCCAAGATAACTACTCCTCTGGATTTAGAGGTAAAGGGAGAAGAAGCAATCAATCTCCACTTGAACATCTGAAGCTTAGCAGACTCTGGGGCTGTCAGACGGGTTTCCTGTAAACAGGCAATATCCAACTTTTGTTTGTATAGATATAATAATACCTTGCTTCTTTTGATGGGAGAATGAAAACCACCTACATTGAAGGATCCCACTCTAATTTCCAACATCAGGAAGAGAGTAGAGAGAAAAGTAACCAGTGCTGCATATGGCTGTTATGGATTCACAATCTAGAAGAAAAAAAAAGGAGAAGACAGACAAGAGAGAGACACAGGTGGGGAAAGACAGACAAAAGAACTTGAACACAGTCAACATACAACATAATCCACATGTCTGAAAACATGAATGGTAGTAAGGCCACCTTGAACTTCCAGATATTACATGTGAAAAGAGAACAACTTTTACATTGCATTATAACAAGATAGCAGTATAGAATAACCAGGGCACTGCAGGTGCTCTGGGACCCTCAACATACTAGAAGTAGTAGATCCCGCAACTCCACAGTAAAAATTTAAATGGCTAAACATTAAGGCCAATATGTAGGTAGGAGAGAGGAGAGGGGTGGAGGGAAGATAAAGGAGAAGGGGGGGGGATTGAGTAAAGGACATAGTAGACAACATTTGAAAATATCCTGAGCAAGGAGTTAGCAGACAAAAGAAAATGTATAGGGCCCTATACAGACAAAATTAAGTATCAGCTAAGAACAGACATAATAAAAATATAAAATGTGATAGTCAGACACAAATATACCATGCTTGAACTTCAGACTATTATAGTAGCTCTTGGGGAACTAGCAAAAGCATAATAGGAAGTCATCTGGGCTGTGGTGAGAGGCAGTGGAACAATAGGCCTCATATAAAGAAAGTCATATACTGTTTAACAAAAGTCATATACCAAGGAGTTTTCCTGTATTAATGCCATAAGAAGAGAAAGTCAAGGACGGGATACTGGTACATAAGCAATATCTTCCTGAAATGCAGATGTTTCATCCTTTAAAAATGCCATAGCATCAGCAGGTTTTGAAAAATCAAAATGGGTGTCAGCTGTGAAAATCCAAAGATGGGCAGGGTAAATAAATGCAAACTAACTTTTGTCAAATACTAATCAGGAGCATATTGGAGAAAAGCTTTACGAGCCCTCGTGAGTTCGACAGAAAAATCTTGGAATCTTTATTTTTTTTTCTTCGGATTTTAGTGTGCTCCCCACATCCTTATTCCCCCCCCTCCCCCCGCACTGCTACAATTAGACCAGGATAATTTCCCTCCTTTCGCTGTTTACCTGCAAAGGTGATCTCACCATGTGCTTTCTTCTTAAAACAAACAACCCTTTTACTGCATACTTCCACCCCACCGTGTGGTATTCCAGCAGCATCTAACACAGTGCACCCCAAATGGGGGCCTCTGGTGGTTCCTCTGCAGGTAGGATGTGCCTCACGTGGATTGTTCATACAGGTTATATCATACAACTACACAAATGCCCGTTCTCCATGTATGCATTGGGCCCATGTGTGGCATACCTCCCAGTGTAACCTCGCTAGTGCGCCAAATATGGCTGCCTCATCTGGTACGCTTGTGGATGGGATGAATACATGGACCTGATAGTTTTGTTGGTACCCTACTCTGAATGTTAGGATGCTGCAATCTCCCCCATTTTGTGTCATCTCCTCTAGGGATGGACTATTACACCCAGGGTAATCCTACGCAGTGCGCCGAAGATGGCTGCTGCACCTGGTACCCTGTGAGGGTGTAATACACAGCCCATGGAAGTTATTACCAAAAATTCCTACACCAATCATCCATTATGCTTTCTGTGTCTTTTATGTCTGTGTGGTTTATCTTTTGATGTGTAATACTTAAATCTTCTGTATTATGTGCATTGTTTGAGTTCTAGTTGGCGCCGCGGATGGCTGCCTCGGTGCTGCTCTGTCAAGCAGCCTTCGTTTTTAGTCTTACATGTATAATATGTCTAATGTTGAGTCTATTGTACAGTTACAATGTGCAGTATGAACTCATATGTATAATGTTTGTAATGTATGCTACGTTTTTCCCCCTACTTATGCCATGTATTCCCCCTTCATGTTGCTGCTTGGCGATGCATTGTACCATAAAGAATTCCTAGTGTACGTGAGTACACCTGGCCAATAAAGCTGATTCTTATTCTGATTCTGGATCTTATGAGACACTGTCCAAAAAGCAAGTTTATGCAAATAATTCAGACATCTGAACAAAGTAACTCTGGGTTTAGTATCATGTGGTCTCGGTGGGGGGGCCCACCCTGTGAACTCTCTCAACCACAATGTCTTTGCATTCCTCCTCAATTTTAAGAAGTTTAGGCAGTGTACGTCACGTCTAGTGAGGTTTGAGGATCCGGCAGCAGAGACTTGCCAAAGGAGGTAGTTGGCTGTGGATGAACTAGACGAGGGGGTTGGATATAGTTCCTTCTCATGGGACAAGGGGTAATGAAGAACATAGATGGAGCTATGAGTCAGTGGATTGTAGTTCTTATGGACAGGGCTGAGGTAGAGAACTGTGGCTGGTGAACGATGACTTAAAGACGTAGTTGTGTAAAAAGAACTGTGGACTGTGATTTGAAAGACGAGACTGTAGATTATGAACTGCGGTACTGTGGATGGTGGTTAAAGACGTGGCTGGAGACAAAGGACTGTGGACTGTGGCTTTAAAGACGAGGCTGTAGATTATGAACTGCGGAACTGTGGATGGTGGTTTAAGACGTGGCTGGAGACAAAGATCTGTGGAGTGTGGCTTGAAAGGCGAGGCAGAAGACCTGGGACCGACCGTTTCCAAAGAGTCTTACTGGACCGGGTTTTCCAGGAGCGCTTCCACAGGCAGCAGCAGGCTAGCAATGGCAGGGCTGCAGCAGCAACAGAGAACCGGCCAAGCAGGGTTAGGAGTAACCAGAATACGGCAAGAATCCTAGGAGCACAGGCTAAAGCACCTATAACAGGGTTGTAACTTGAAGCACTGGCGTCCCTGTCCTAAACCAGCCCCCTTTTATAGGGAGAACTTCCCCTGGATTGGCTGGAAGAAACAGGAAACAAGAACTATGCCTCAAACTTGGTCTCCAACATGGCGGCACCCAGTAATGCAGAGCTTTCTGCAAAGCCACACAGCTCACTGCCCCTGGTCTCCTAGCAATGGCTCAGCAAGAGCGACCCGCTGCAGTGGCGTCCCGCCACCACGAGTGGACCCCCTCACCGCTGCTACTGCTGCCCTTGGACCTGGCGCAGCAGCCCATCTCCGCTGCTGCCCGCACGCCGCCTAAGGAGCCAGCCCCACGGTCCCAGCCCCACGGCCCCAACATACCAGTAAGACTCTGGATGCTGACAGTACCCCCCCTTTGCGGGTGGACTCTGGACACCTCTATGGTTTAGTTGAAAACTTGGCATGAAATGTCCGAAGAAGTCTTGGAGCATGGACATCTTTTGCTTCTACCCAAGACCTTTCCTCTGGTCCATATTCCTTCCAATCAACAAGGTACTGGAGGCGACCATATCGTCTGCGGGAGTCGAGGATCTTGTGAATCTCAAATTCGTCTCCTTGTGCTGATTGGATCTTGGGTGATTTAAGCAGAGCAGCTCTGAATCGAATAAGCACCAACGATTTTAAGAGAGAAATATGAAAAGCATTAGGGATTCTCAAATGCAGAGGTAACTTTACTTTGTAGGAAACAGGATTTAAAACTTTTTCGATTGGGTAGGGCCCAATGAATCTGGGAGCAAACTTTTTAGTAGGAACCTTCAATCTTAGGTTACGTGTGGAAAACCAAACCCGATCTCCCACTTTAAGACTTGGTACAGCTTTTCGCTTCAGATCTGCGTAGGTCTTATACTTCTTCAATGTCTTGAGCAAGGCCTTGTTGATTCTGTGGCAGGGACCTCGAGCATAGGCAGAAGTTGGAAATCAGGAACTTTTGGATGATAACCATAATTAATGAAAAATGGAGAGGATTTTGTGGCAGAGTGATAGAGATTGTTATGGGCAAATTCTGCGAATAGGAGGAAGTCCAGCCAGTCGTCCTGAGATTAGGACATGAATAAATGCAGAAATGTCTCCAGGTCCTGGTTCACTCTCTCTGTTTGACCATCCGTTTGGGGATGATATCCTGAGGAGAAATTAAATTTCACACCGAGAGCAGAACATAGGGATCTCCAAAACTTGGCCACAAACTGAGGACCTCTATCAGACACGATTTCTTGCGGTAGACCATGGAGTCGAAAGATCTCTGCTATGAATAATTTTGCCAACTGGGATGCTGATGGAAGACCAGCCAGGGGAACGAAGTGTGCCATTTTAGAGAACCGGTCAACTATGACCCATATGGTATTCCGTCCGCCAGACGCAGGCAAATCAGTAATAAAGTCCATAGAAATATGCGTCCATGGTCTTTGCGGCACAGGTAACGGATAGAGTCACCCGGCTGGAGGACCTTTGGGACTTTTATGCTGGGCACACTTTGGACAGGCAGCCACGAATTCCTGAACATCAGTCCTGAGGTGAGGCCACCAATAGGAGCGCTGAATGAATTTGTGCATTGTATGACCACCCGCATGGCCCATGAAGGAGAAGGAGTGAGCCCATGTAAGCAGTTTCTTGTGAAGATTTGGTGCAACGAAGATTTTTCCCAGAGGAAGAGAAGTATTAGTTGCTGAAAAAGAGGTGGATTCCAAGATGAATTGTTCCTTTGAATGGTCAGAGGGTTCTTCAGAACTTAGGAAACGGGATAATGCATCTGCCTTTATGTTGAGGGAACCTGGTCGGTAACTAAGTTTAAAGTTGAAACGGGTAAAGAGTGCCCATCTTGCTTGGCGTGGGTTCAGACATCGAGCTGACTGTAGATACAGGAGGTTCTTGTGATTCATGGTTACCGAGATTGGATGCTGAGCTCCCTCTAACAAATACCTCCACTCCTCAAAGGCTAACTTAATTGCCAGTAATTCTTGTTCCCCAATAGCGTCATTTTGTTCAGCGGGGGAGTATCTTCACGAGAAGAACGCACAAGGATGGACTTTCTTGTCCTAGAAGAGCTGGGATAATACTGTTCCTACTCCTACAGTAGAGGCGTCAACCTCCACCAGGAATGGACGGCTGAGATCGGGTTGATGAAGAACAGGGGTGGTCATGAAGGCCTCCTTTAAAGATGAAAAGGCTTCCAAAGCCTCCGGAGACCACTTGGCAGTATCGGCTCCTTTCCTAGTTAATGCGGTTATGGGAGCTATGACAGAAGAATAGTTCTGAATAAATCTTTGGTAGAAGTTAGCGAACCCCAGAAAAACGTTGAACTCCCTTGAGGGTAGCTGGAAGTGACCAATCCTGAATTGCTTGTACTTTAGCGGGGTCCATCTGTAACTTCTGCCATGAGAGGATGTTACCAAGGAATGGAATCGTGGGTACTTCGAAGGTGCACTTCTCTAATTTACAGAATAATTGATTCCTCCGTAAACGAGTTAGAACTTCTTTTACTTGTTCTCGATGGGTCTTCAGATCCTTGGAAAAGATAAGGATGTCATCCAAATACACCACCAAGCAGTCATAGAGGAGGTCTCTGAAGATTTCATTAATTATATCTTGAAAGATGGCTGGGGCGTTACATAGGCCAAAAGGCATTACCAGGTATTCGTAATGGCCGTCGCGGGTATTAAATGCCGTCTTCCATTCGTCACCTGGGTGAATACGTATAAGATTATAGGCCTCCCATAAATCCAGCTTAGTGAATACAGTAGCTCCTTTAACACGGTCGAACAGTTCTGGAATTAGAGGTAACGGATATCTGTTCTTAATTGTTATGTTGTTGAGACCTCTATAGTCAATACAGGGCCGCAGATCCCCATTCTTCTTTTTGACAAAGAAAAACCCTGCCCCGGCCGGAGAGGTGGAAGACCTGATGAACCCCTTATCCAAGTTGTCCCGGATATACTCCGACATGGCCTGTATCTCAGGGAGTGAGAGAGGATAGATTCGACCTCGGTGAGGAGTCATGCCTGGTACCAGATCAATGGGGCAATCCCAAGTGCAATGCGGTAGTAGGGTGTCCGCCCCATGTTTACTGAAAACATCTTGAAAGGCCTGGTATTCCACAGGAAGGCTGGAAGGGCTGGAAGAACAGAGGGGTCTTACTGAAGGCAAACAGTTCTGGAAGCAGTCTCGTCCTCAAGAGAGAACATCCATAGTTTGCCAGTCTATGTGGGGATTGTGTCTTAATAACCATGGAAATCCTAGGATCAGTTCATGAGAGGCTTTAGGAATTACAAGGAAAGAGATATTTTCTGTATGAAGAACTCTGACCTTCATCTTGAGAGGAATAGTACGAAAGGATATAATACCGTCAGGAATATGACTTCCATCCAACGCAGTAATAGAAATGGTATGATCCAAATGGACCATTTGTATACCAGATCGTTTGACCAGAGCTGATGTAATGAAGCTTTCGGCAGCTCCGGAATGGAGTAGTGCAGGGATGAGAAGAGAGGAAGAAGGGAGCTCCAGGTGGGTTAACAAGACAGACTCTTTCTTGGTATGTAATTCTGAGAATTCTCCTAGCTTGACCTCTCCAGCACAAGCTAGGAGCGGGCGTTTCCCGGACGAAGATTGCAAGATTTAACAAAGTGATCAGATGCACCACAATACAAGCAGAGGTTCCCTTGTCGCCGACTCTGACGTTCTTCGTTGGAGAGGCGGGAACGGTTGTTCTGCATGGGTTCTTCAATAGTTGGTGATGATGGTGTTGGTGGAAGAACAACTCTAGGCTTAGGACGATCTGACCGCGATCTCTCCATACAGCGTTCTCTGTACCTCAGGTCTATTTTATTGCATAAGGAAATTAATTTATCCAACTTATCAGGTACGTCCTGAGTTGCGAGGTCATCTTTGATCTTTTCGGAGAGACCGCTCCAGAAAGCTGCAATGAGAGCCTCCTCATTCCAGTTCAGTTCTGAGGAGAGAGTATGAAACTGGATCACATAATGACTGACCGTACGCGTGCCCTGACGCAGGTGCAGGATCTCCAATGAGGCGGAAGAGGTTCTGCCCGGTTCGTCGAAGATTCTTCGAAAGGTGGCCATGAATTCCGAATAGTTAGACAGGATGGGATCGGTCCTCTCCCATAAAGGTGAAGCCCATTCCAACGCTTGCCCAGTAAGTAAAGAAATTATATAGGCTGCTTTGGATTGTTCTGATGGGAAGTTGGCGGACTGTAGTTCGAACTGGATTTCGTACTGGTTAAGAAACCCACGGCATTGTTTTGGATTCCCATCGAACTTACTGGGAGATGGCAAATGCAACCGTGGAAGTGGTATTGGTACAGGAGGAAGCGAGACCGGAGTTGCTAATGTGGGAGCAGCTGTAGATACTTGAGGGGCTGTCATGGCCACACAGAGAGAATCGAGACATTCGGACATATTCTGCATGAACGGATTGTGTGGCCTCCTGCTTACTTAAGCGAGACCAGATATCTGCAGTTGAATCACCTCCTGAGGCCTGATTCCCAGATGAATCCATTGGGCCAGTGCTTACTGTCACGTCTAGTGAGGTTTGAGGATCCCGCAGCAGAGACTTGCCCAAGGAGGTAGTTGGCTGTGGATGAACTAGACGAGGGGGTTGGATATAGTTCCTTCTCATGGGACAAGGGGCAATGAAGAACGTAGATGGAGCTAAGAGTCAGTGGATTGTAGTTCTTATGGACAGGGCTGAGGTAGAGAACTGTGGCTGGTAAACGATGACTTAAAGACGTAGTTGTGGAAAAAGAACTACGGGTTGTGGCTTGAAAGACGAGGTTGTGGATAATGAACTGTGGAATTGTGAATAGTGGTTATAGACGTGGCTGGAGGCAAAGAACTGTGGACTGTGATTTGAAAAACGAGACTGTAGATTATGAACTGCAGTACTGTGGATGGTGGTTAAAGACGTGGCTGGAGACAAAGGACTGGGGAATGTGGCTTTAAAGATGAGGCTGTAGATTATGAACTGCGGAACTGTGGATGGTGGTTAAAGACGTGGCTGGAGACAAAGGACTGTGGAATGTGGCTTTAAAGATGAGGCTGAAGATTATGAACTGCGGAACTGTGGATGGTGGTTAAAGACGTGGCTGGAGATGAAGATCTGTGGAGTGTGGCTTGAAAGGCGAGGCAGAAGACCCGGGACCGACCGTGTCCAAAGAGTCTTACTGGACCGGGATTTCCAGGAGCGCTTCCACAGGCAGCAGCAGGCTAGGAACGGCAGGGCTGCAGCAGCAACAGTGTTATTATTCCAGTACTCAGGTCTGGGGAGATCTTATAGCAAAGGACCTGAGTACCAGAACGTAATGCTGGGAAAAGGGGTAGGAACAGGAATAGCCCCTGGCACCCTATCTCCGTTGTCTCGCCCGTGCTGTCAGAACTCTCTTGCGAGACTATGGTTGCTTGAGCCCATGGCAGCAGCGTTTGAAGGGCGGATTACGTCTGCCCAACTCCGATGCCCCCTCAGGTCTTAATGGGAGACAAAGAGAGAACCGAGACAGGGTGATAACAAGGGGCCCTCTAACTGAACAACAAGGCCAGGGGCTAATAACTAACCTAAAACCAAGTATGCGCGGATTACCGCCAGAGAAAAGGACAACCAAAATACCCACTTGTCCACTCTCCTACATGGCACCGCCGAGTTCCGGAGAGGACTGTGGGAGCGGAAACCTCCGCAAATGCTCCAAAACCAGAATACAAAATTAAGCAGCCTAGGCCGCAGCACACGGCAGAGCCGCCACTCACGAAACCAAATGAGATCCTCAAACGACTGTTGCAGGTAAATGAGGACCAGAAGAACTCCTTGGGATGAGATGACAGACACCAAAACTCGGGAACTCTGAGGACAGGAACGACCGGACACAGCAGACCAGGAACAGATCAGCAAACACGAACAGCATGCAGGAAGCTATAACCGGCGTCTGTGTGAGGCACTGAGAAGGCTTTAAGCAGTGAATCCCCCAGAGTACAGAACCTAATTACCATGAATGTCGTGCAGCTGCCTTGCTGCACGACCAGAAGACATGTGTGTCTAGTTCAGTAATCATCCCTGCAACGGGGAACGCGGTCCGCCCGTGGCGCCCCCGTTGCTAGGGTCCCGGCGGCTCGGCGCGCCCGGCGTCCTAGCGTTGCTAGGGAGCCGGAAGGCTCAGCGCGCACGGCGTCCTAGTGTTGCTAGGGACCCGGCGGCTCAGCACGCTAGGCGTCCCTAGTTGCTAGGCGCCGGGCCGGGCGGAAGTCTCGGACCGCAGCGCCTAACAGTACCCCCCCCTTGAGGAGGGGTCAACGAACCCCTAAAGCCAGGTTTCTGAGGAAATTCCAGAAAAAATAATCTCTTGCGTTTAGGGGCATGTAGATTCTTATCCAGGACCCAAGACCTTTCCTCTGGACCATAGCCTTTCCAGTGAACCAAAAAATAAAGCCGGCCCCGGGACACTTTACAATCTAAAACCTTCTCTACCAAGAACTCGTGTTGTCCCTGCACATCCACTGGAGATCTACCCTGAAAGGTCCTCCGAGGAAATCTACTGGAAGAAACATATTGTTTCAACAGGGAACAGTGGAAAGTATTTCCAATTCTAAGAGATCTTGGCAAGCGTAGCCGAAAGGCAACTGGGTTGACCTTCTTAATGATAAGAAACGGTCCAATAAATTTGGGTCCCAGTCTAGCTGAGGATTGTCGAAGCTTGATGTTGCGAGTTGACAACCATACCTTATCTCCCACCTTAAAAGTGCAAGGACGTCGGAGCCTATCAGAAAATTTCTTTTCTCGGAAGGCCGCTTTTCTGAGAGCAAGGTGCACTTTTCTCCAAATAGCTCTGAGATGGGAGGTTAAGGTCAGCGAGGAGACTGGAGAATGATGGAAAAAAGAGTTGGCTCTAGGATGAAAACCAAAGACTGAAAAGAATAGAGACTCTTTGGTGGAGGAATGACAGGAGTTATTATAAGCAAATTCGGCCAAAGGAAGAAACTCGGACCAATAATTCTGGAGTTTGGCCGAATACAAACGTAAGTACTGTTTTAATGACTGGTTGACTCATTCGGTTTGCCCGTTAGACTGTGGGTGGTAACCAGATGTTAAAGACAGTTTCATCTTCAAAGAGGCACAAAAACATTTCCAGAATCGTGCGATGAATTGTGGACCCCGATCAGAAACAACATCAGTGGGCAAACCATGAAGCCTGAACACATGGCGGAGGAACAAAACTGCCAACCCTTGAGCAGAGGGTAATCGGGGAAGAGCAACAAAATGAGCCATTTTACTAAAACGGTCCACTACCACCCAAATGACTCGTAATCCGGCTGAAAGGGGAAGGTAAACCACGAAATCCATGGAAATATGAGACCATGGCCTGAGAGGAACGGTTAAAGGCATGAGTTGCCCGATAGGCAACGAACGAGGAACCTTATGCTGTGCACAAACCTGACAGGAATGGACGAATTCCTTAACGTCTTTAGAAAGACTAGGCCACCACACTGAGCGAGAGACTAACTCCAAAGTCTTAGTGATACCCGGATGCCCTGAGACCTTGTTGTCATGAAACTCAGTTAAAACAGTGCCTCTCAAAAATTCGGGAACAAAAAGACGACCAGCAGGAGTAAGTCTAGGAGCTTGGTGTTGAAGCTGGTTTAACTGAGTATATAAATCCTGTGTGAGGCCTGCCCGGATGACCGAACATGGAACAATGGGAGTAACAACAGGATTGCTATTGTGAACCGGAAGAAAGCTACGTGACAGGGCATCAGCCTTCGTATTCTTGGAACCAGGCCTGAAGGTGATTATAAACCTGAAACGAGTAAAAAATAATGCCCAACGTGCCTGCCGAGCATTAAGCCGTTTAGCTGATTCAATATATTGCAGGTTCTTATGGTCAGTAAAATCTGAAATAGTATGTCTAGCTCCCTCCAGCCAATGCCTCCATTCCTCGAATGCCCATTTTACTGCCAGTAATTCCCGATTACCAACGTCATAGTTGGATTCAGCAGAGGAGAATTTCCTGGACATGAAGGCACAAGGATGCAACTCCTGAGACTCCGGATCTTCTTGAGAAAGGATAGCCCCCACTCCAACCTCTGAGGCATCAACCTCCACAATAAAGGGAAGTTCCAGATTAGGATGTCTGAGGACAGGAGCCGAGACAAAGGCTTGTTTCAAGGCCCGGAAGGCTAACTCAGCTTCATGCGACCAATTGGAGGGATCCGCTCTTTTTTTAGTCAGAGCTACTATGGGAGTGACCAGGTCAGAAAAAGTATGACTGAACCGCCTATAATAATTAGCAAACCCTAAAAAGCGCTGAATTGCTTTTAAATTAGTGGGTTGCGCCCAATTAAGGATGGCCTGGAGTTTCTTCGGTTCCATGGAAAATCCCTGGGGAGAAATTATGTACCCCAAGAAAGACACCTCTGTGATATGAAAATCACACTTCTCAAGCTTGGCATATAAATGATTCTCTCGTAACTTTTGAAGAACCAGACGCACCTGGGTAACATGTTGTTCAATCGACTCAGAATATATCAAAATGTCGTCTAAATAAACGACCACGAATTTCCCTAGGAAGTCACGAAGAACATCGTTAATGAGGTCTTGAAAAACCGCCGGAGCATTTGACAGGCCGAACGGCATCACCAGGTATTCATAGTGACCCGACTGAGTGCTGAAAGCCGTCTTCCACTCATCCCCAGATTTAATTCGGATGAGGTTGTAAGCTCCTCTAAAATCAATTTTCGAAAAGATCACGGCGGAACATAACTGATCAAAAAGTACTGAAATTAAAGGCAAAGGATAGGTGTTTTTCACAGAGATCTTATTCAGAGCCCTAAAATCAATGCATGGTCTAAGCGAGCCATCTTTTTTCTCCACAAAGAAAAATCCAGCACTTAATGGAGATTTTGAAGGTCTAATAAAACCCTTTTTTAGACTTTCCTGAATATAATTATTCATGGCCGTGGTTTCTGGCCTGGACAGGGCATATAATCTCCCCTTAGGCAAAGTGGCACCTGGTACTAGCTCAATTGCACAATCGTAGGACCGATGGGGAGGCAGAATGTCCGCATTGCCCTTGGAGAACACATCGGCAAAATCCTGGTATTCCACAGGAATAAGCTCTGGGACGACTGCTGCAACCCTGACCGGATAAGAAATACATTCTTTAGTACAAAAAGAACCCCATTGAGAAATCTCCCCGGACCGCCAATCAATGGTGGGATTATGAAAGGCAAGCCAAGGGTGACCCAAAACTACAGGAACTGCCGGGCAATGTGTAAGGTAGAATTCTATATCTTCAGAATGTAAGGCTCCTACTGTAAGCAATACTGGAGGTGTACGGTGAGTAATTATCCCATTGGAAAGCGGACCCCCATCTAACCCATGCATGGTGATACATTTATCCAACGGTATATGTGGAATGCCTAAGGCCTTAGCCCAAGTTAAATCCATAAAGTTTCCTGCAGCTCCACTGTCGACAAAGGCCGACACCAATGAACTGAGGCTGCCAAAGGAAACCTTAACATGGACTAATAGAGAGTCCTTTGAGGAGATAAGCTGCAGACCTAAGTGAACCCCCTCACAATTCACCTGGTCAGAGCGTTTCCCGACTTGTTCGGGCAGTTACGAGAAAATGTCCCTTACCACCACAGTACAAACAAAGACCGGAACTTAGTCTTCTGGTTTTTTCCTCAGGAGACAGCCGGGAGAGACCCACCTGCATGAGCTCCTCGACGTCCTCTGGGAAGGTATAAACACAAGGACTAGGCCTAACAGTTGTTCCTCTTTCAGCCCTCCGCTCTCGGAGACGACGATCTATTTTTATAGCAAGCTCCATGAGTTTATCGAGAGTCTCAGGAGCGGGGTACTGGAGGAGACTGTCTTTAATAAGTTCAGATAAACCGAGGCGAAACTGACTGCGCAGGGCCGGGTCATTCCAGCCACAGTCGTTCGACCAATGGCGAAATTCGGTACAATAAACCTCCGCTGGATTTCTACCTTGTTTGAGAGCGCGCAGATGACTCTCAGCTGACGCTTCTCTATCTGGGTCATCATACAAGAGCCCTAATGACTTAAAAAAGGCGTCTACAGATAACAACGCAGGATCCTCAGCTTTTAAACCAAACGCCCAGGTCTGAGGATCCCCCTGGAGTAACGAAATAATAATCCCAACCCGCTGAGATTCAGTACCAGAGGATGTGGGCCTTAAATGAAAATATAGCTTACAAGCTTCTTTAAAATTAAAAAAATCTTTTCTGTCACCGGAAAAACGGTCGGGTAAATGCATCTTCGGTTCTGGGACCACCCTCGGGGAGGCTCGCAAAAGATCTTCCTGCGATCTCACCCGAAGAGAAAGATCCTGAACCATCTGAGTAAGTTCTTGAATTTGGTTAACTAAGAGCAGACCAGGATTTGGTCCTAACCCTGTCGGATTCATGAAGCCGATAAACTCTCACCAAGACAAAATGGGAAAAAATTAAACCCCCTTAAATTTAAGTTTTTTTTTTTGTTTTTTTTGGGCCCGTTATAATGTTATGATTCCAGTACTCAGGTCTGGGGAGATCTTATAGCAAAGGACCTGAGTACCAGAACGTAATGCTGGGAAAAGGGGTAGGAACAGGAATAGCCCCTGGCACCCTATCTCCGTTGTCTCGCCCGTGCTGTCAGAACTCTCTTGCGAGACTATGGTTGCTTGAGCCCATGGCAGCTGCGTTTGAAGGGCGGATTACGTCTGCCCAACTCCCATGCCCCCTCAGGTCTTAATGGGAGACAAAGAGAGAACCGAGACAGGGTGATAACAAGGGGCCCTCTAACTGAACAACAAGGCCAGGGGCTAATAACTAACCTAAAACCAAGTATGCGCGGATTACCGCCAGGGAAAACGACAACCAAAATACCCACTTGTCCACTCTCCTACACGGCACCGCCGAGTTCCGGAGGGGACTGTGGGAGCGGAAACCTCCGCAAATGCTCCAAAAGCAGAATACAAAATTAAGCGGCCTAGGCCGCAGCACACGGCAGAGCCGCCACTCACGAAACCAAATGAGATCCTCAAATGACTGTTGCAGGTAAATGAGGACCAGAAGAACTCCTTGGGATGAGATGACAGACACCAAAACTCGGGAACTCTGAGGACAGGAACGACCGGACACAGCAGACCAGGAACAGATCAGCAAACACGAACAGCATGCAGGAAGCTATAACCGGCGTCTGTGTGAGGCACTGAGAAGGCTTTAAGCAGTGAATCCCCCAGAGTACAGAACCTAATTACCATGAATGTCGTGCAGCTGCCTTGCTGCACGACCAGAAAACATGTGTGTCTAGTTCAGTAATCATCCCTGCAACGGGGAACGCGGTCCGCCCGTGGCGTCCCCGTTGCTAGGGTCCCGGCGGCTCGGCGCGCCCGGCGTCCTAGCATTGCTAGGGAGCAGGCGGCTCAGCGTGCACGGCGTCCTAGCGTTGCTAGGGACCCGGCGGCTCAGCACGCTAGGCGTCCCTAGTTGCTAGGGGCCGGGCGGAAGTCTCGGACCGCAGCGCCTAACAAACAGAGAACCGGCCAAGCAGGGTCAGGAGTAACCAGAATATGGCAAGAATCCTGGGAGCACAGACTAAAGCACCTAAAACAGGGTTGTAACTTGAATCACTGGCGTCCCTGTCCTAAACCAGGCCCCTATTATAGGGAGAACTTCCCCTGGATTGGCTGGTAGAAACAGGAAACAATTACTATGCCTCAAACTTGGTCTCCAACATGGCGCCCAGTAATGCAGACCTTTCTGCAAAGCCATATAGCCCACTGCCCCAGGTCTCCTAGCAATAGCTCAGAAAGAGCGACCTGCTGCAGCGGCGTCCCGCCACCACGAGCGGACCCCCTCACCACCGCTACTGCTGCCCTCGGACTCGGCGCAGCAGCCCACCTCCGCCGCTGCCCGCACGCCGCCTGAGAAGCCAGCCCCACGGCCCCAGCGTACCGGTAAGACTCCGGACGCTGACAGTGTAACTGAGACAAACGCCATTAAAGCTGGGCCTTTTACTGATTCTGGCAAACCAACAACCCTAATATTATTAAGCTTCAATCTGTTCTCGATATCATCGAGCTTGTTCCAAAGATGGTGATTTTCTTTCTGCTGCATTTTTACACCATACTGGGAATTGGACATATCATGACATAGAGAGCCAGTCCTGTTTTCATTAGTGGAGACTCTCATGGTGAGCTGCTGTAATTGTTGAGTAATGTCAGAAAAAACTTGTGATAGCAGTGGTTTCATAGTGCTCATAATAGTGTCCACTACATCCATATATGTGACAGGGGTGTCAGGGGACTGAGGTACCTGAGGCTTGGAGGTGTCTAGCATGGCTGCAGCATGTTCGGAAGCCTGAGAGGGGGGAGCTGTATCAGCGTGCGGTGCAATGTTGGATTCGGTGCGGTGCTTCTCCTGCCTCTGTGATTGCGGTTTACTGGAGGCTGGTGGGGACAGAAACTTGTGCATCGGAGGCCTGGTGGAGTGATGCTGGGGGAGCATTGGAGCTGGAGGCTGAATTCAGCCTTTAAAAGGGACAATGGAGCGGGTAAAGAGGATAGCTGCGAGCTTAAGCAGCGTCCTGCATGCAGCCAGAACCGGAAGTCCATTTTTATTTATTTATTTGTTTTAATTAATATCAAAATTAAAGTTAACATCAAACAACCCCAGTGTCCACAGTTCATATATATATATATATATATATTTGTCTTACACCTTATTCATGAACAATCTAAAACCCAAACTGAAGATGTTAGTGAGGACAAGTACAAATGAGAGAGAGTTACAGTCAATGATGAATAACTATTAGGCAGGTGGCATACTGCAAGTGAGATCATACATAGTGAGATATCATACATAGTGAGATGTACAGAGTCTGCATACACTAGTGATTTTCCAGTAGAGCAATTCAATATAAGGTAAGGACTTGCTGCATTGGAGAAATCACTAGTGGATGCAGGCTCTGTACACACAATATTGTGTATGTTTTTATCTATGGTACTACAATTATACCCTTTAGTAATTTGGATTCTTGATTTCACAAATTGATTATACCAATCTCACTTGCAGTATTGATGTTTTAAAAATCTGTTAAAGTTGTAGTGATAAACCCCTGATGAAGTCCGTAGGACGAAACGTGTAGAATTAAAATGCATTGTTCAACTATTCAACTAGATCACCTACAAATTCTGCCTCCAAAGAGATTTATCAGAGCAACATCTATCCAAGTGCTGATTGTGGACATGTATAATGAACTTTTATCATTTTAAATGTTGTACCTTTTTAAGAGGTTATTGTTCTTGTGTCAAATAAATCCAAGATTTTAAGGGAATGATGCCGTCATGTATTAAGAATACAACTACTTTTGGATGACCTATATACACATATGTATGTATATATACATATACATATTATCTACCTCTAAGTAAAATAAAACAGTTGCTCTTCTAAAATACAGCCTGCTTTATTTCTTCTAGGTTGTTCTGGAAAGCAAGGGGGCAGTGCCTCTGCCAACACTATTACCATCCTAGACACTCAGTTGCTACACTTTTACCCCTGGCTTTGGAACATGCATAACCAAATGCAGCAGTATGTATTTAAAGGGGAGAAGGAAGGTGGTACACACTGTGGCATACAGAAGAGACCACAGAAAAGCTTCTAAGAATAAATAGAGCAGTGTTTCTGATAGGTTTGGCAAGGCAAAAGGGGCTGTTGCAGTGCTATGTCGCAACATGACCAATCAGCAGTTGGCTGGCCTGACACTGGACTCCTGTGTATAGTAAGAGATGGGATGGTCTTGTGCACACCTGGTCCACACTAGTTTTGCCTATTCTAACCGGGTCAGCTCATCAGACTATAGGCTCATCTGGCATTTACCAGAAGTGCATGATGGCCAGTCTGGCCATGAAGAGAGGTCATGAGGATTGTAAGGGCCAGGGCAAGGGCAGGTAGGCTTTGATAAACAGATGCGTTATTAGATATAAGACACAGGTGGAAGGGTAGTAGGATGATGTGATGGGAAGAGTTTGCAAATCTAGCATACAATACTTTGGATTTTTTGTTGTTGTAAATACAGTACTTTCTATCATAGTACAAGTTCCAAATATCTGTGAGTCCAGCTACAAGGTGAGCAGAAAATACATGCAAACTACAGGTACAGTAATTGCCATTATTATACATGGTAAACTGCTTGCTTATGATAATATAATCATTATTATGTATGTTATTAGAGCTAAAGAAAACACTTGTATGTCTGTAGTGAAAGATCTCCATTTAAGTAGCTCATTAGTAGTTAAACATGAAAGCTTGTTCAAGTCACATTTTTGCTTTGATGATTTCATGTAAACAATTATCTAATTGGTGTTTTCTAATGATAAAAGTATGTGTGTTAAAATACAAACACGTATAGATGTCATGCTCTGGGCACATAATAATCTACTTTCATATATGGGAAACATGTTAATATTTATGATGTGTAATTTGCAAAGGTACTTTATTAATTCTGAGGCTTAATTTGAAAAAGATGTTCTATAAAATGTCCTCTCCCAATCACCATTGTACATTTTATAACTAAGCATTGAGGTACAGTATACCTGGAGGGCAGTAGACTGGTGTTCTTAACCTGTTTCTTTTAGTCTAAGGACAATACTCAGAAAGCATGCTGGGAGTTGTAGGTCAATAGCAACTGAACATGAATGGGAGAAAATAAAAAGTGTCACTAGGCTGTTGAATAAATGACCTGCAGGTTTCTCACTTCAGCGTGAAAAACAAGATGCAGGTAATTAATCATCCTGTCATTATTAGGATGAATACATTTATCTACAGTCAGACATACAAAAATGAATATATAATGGATATTCAAAAAAGTAGACTGAATGAAAAAATATATTAAAATCACATTAGGAGTTAAAATAAAGTGCAGAAAAATACACACAAGCACACATAGGGGTAAATTTACTAAGATGGGAGTTTTATTTAAGATGGGATGTTGCCTAAAGCAACCAATTAGATTCCAGGTATTTTCTTCTAGAAGGTGCTAGATAAATGAGAAGTAGAATCTGATTGGTTGCTATGGGCAACACCAATCTTAAATTCCTATCTTAGTAAATTTACCACATACTGTACATCATTATAGCTCAAAACATAGATCAAACTTTCAATAATACAAATATTTTGCATCCCTGTAAACTTTAGAATAAAATAATATGAAATACATATGAAATCCCAACGATCAGGATGCCGGCAGTGACACGACCGATAGTGGCATCCCGACACTGAAGATCCCGACATTGGAGGGGTAAGTATTTCTAAGTCCCCCTGTCACCTACCCTTACCCTTGGAAGGTGGTGGCTAGGGCTAACTTCCAGGGGTGTTGGTAATGGATAACCCTCGGGAAGGGGGTGGTGGCGACTAGTGCTATTTACCCCCCTTAGGCCTAATCCTAACCCCCTCCACCTCAGTCTCTAACCCTAACCATGAACCACGATACATACCTTCGGGATGTTGGCTGTCGGTGATCCCAATTTCTGAGTGGTGTCGGGATTCTGGCGTTGGTCACATGACCGCGGCATCCCAACAGCCGGGATGCTAAGTGCATCCCAATAAGGAATGTATCCCACTAAAAAATGAGGTATACTGCATGGGTTAAAATACTTTAATAAAATTAGCTAAAGGAGGGTTCAAAAAAAATTATTTACCCATTTTTATTTACAGAATTCCATCAATGAAAGGTATATTTGTGATAAAATGTGCTTGTTTAGAGTAAAACAAATAAAAAAAGTTAATATCAACTAAATAGACTATGAGAATACCAAGAAATAAAAAATAATTGTAATTTGTGCCTGGCAATTAAAGGATTACTCTATAGTAAATATTACAATTACATCTAGAAAAGTAAGCATTCTAAATAATAGACTTCCAGTGACCAAATAAAGCTATTCCAAAGAAGCCAAGTCACCAGGAAGCCCTTGGTAAAACACATACCTTGCAGTACTGAAGCACAGGTATCGTGTCACTATAAATCCATTTCCAATCTGCCAAATGTCCACATTATAACTGAGTTCTGCTTTTAAGGAATGGGTATGAATTATACAATTAAACAAAGCATGCAATCACTGCTCACATTAACATTTTGTGGCATATTAACCAAGACAATCAACAGTCACCTTAAAATTTCTATATTTCGACTTAATGTCACATAATGAAATGCGATTTAAAAGACATGTTAGACTGTAACAAGGTGGTTAGGACAATAATCTTCCTTCATCTCAATTTCGAACTGTCTGTAGGCACCAAGTAACAGCACAATATTTTTGAAACGTTTTTTTTATAGGTTACCTGCTGTGCCAGAGAGCCAAATGTACCGAGTGAACAGACTTCATTTTATTAATTTGGACTTGGAGAAAAAGTGGCCTTAAAAGCTTAGGGAACATTGACATTTACAGAGCTCTGGGAAAAGTCAGAACTAGAAGACATCGACTGTCACTCACTGTAAAAATACTTAGCCTTTTAACAACGATTTTATACCTGGGGCTTTTGCTCTTTTTTTCCCTATTTTAAAAGGCATCAAATTAATTGTTAAAGTTTAACAATTAAAATGTTGACCTCTCCTTGGTTACAAGTACATTTTTATTTTATATCTTGCACGGAACTTTGAATAAAGGTTGAATTTTTTTGTAATTCTAATTAATGCTTTATGTATAATTTCAAGCTAACTGTCTAGATGGAGCACCGTGTGCCAACCAGTGCGATGAAAAAAAAACAAGTCAAACTATAGCAGAGAAAGATGACATTCTGACAACATGTCAATGCTGTACAATTTTCAGGACTGAAATAGCATTCTCTTAAAGTTCCCGGGATTTTAAATGACGCATTACGCTACACTGTCCATAAGATACCAATTGAGTAGAGAGTCAAAATTGTAAATAAGTGTATACTGTAAGCGTAAATTTACTAGTTTGTAAATTTGTAATATTAGGTAATGAGAAACAGAATTTACAAAGGTTAAATAGGATGAAGATTCCAAATCTTTTTGAAGTTTGATTATAATAAAAGAGGTATATAGAAGTCAAAATTTTAGAGATAATGTAAGTCAACGAGAATGTCATATACCATATAATGTAGCAGCACAAAAATAGGCTATAAACTTTTGTACAAGGTACAGAAGAGTGAAACACATTGTACTTTCAAACTACTAATGAGGATATTTCAATTACTGAATTATATAATGATTATTCAAATTAGTAAATGTGTGCACAGTGCATAGTTGTACATAAGCTGATGCCATTACACATGCACTACATGCAGACAAGGGGATGTAGTCAAAATTTATACGCACTATAGTTACTATAAAAAGAGGAATAAAACGCAACGGCTGACATCAGCATCAGTCAAAATTTTAGACCAAAATAATCCTGCATAGGAGACTACAAATAGGTTGAACTCGATGGACAATTGTCTTTTTTTCAACCTTAGATACTATGTTACTAAGGGGCAGATGTATTAACCTGGAGAAGGCATAAGGAAGTGATAAACCAGTGATATGTGCAAGGTGATAAAGGCACCAGCCAATCAGCTCCAATATGTAAATGAACAGTTAGGATCTGATTGGCTGGTACCTTTATCACCGTGCACATATCACTGGTTTATCACTTCCTTATGCCTTCTCCAGGTTAATACATATGCCCCTAAATTACTACATGCAGACAAGGTTATGTAGTCAAAATGTAGACAGTCAAAACTGAGACAATCAAAATGTTGACTGACAAATTGTCAACATGGTCAAAATGTTTACAAGCAAATGGTCGACGTGATCATTAGGTCGACAGGGTCATAAGGTTGACAGTTAAAATGTGGACAAAGTCAAAATGTATTATGTGTCTGGTTGAAGATTCTCCGATTAATCTGTGTTACCAACTGTGGATAATTTGTATCCTTGCTATATAATCTTCTATGTTACACTCATTGGGCCTAATTCAGAGTTGATTGATCGCAGCAGCAAATTTGTTAGCAGTTTGGCAAAACCATGTGAACTGCAGGAGGGGCAGATATAACATTTGCAGAAAGAGTTAGATTTGGTGGGGTGTGTTCAAAATGAAATCTTAACTGCAGTGTAAAAATAAATCAGCCAGTATTTACCCCGCACAGAAAGAAAATAACCCACCCAAATCTACCCTTATGCCCTGTTACACCAAGGGACGCAGTATTCGTGACTGGGTGGTCAAAATGGATATTATCAACATGTCTGATGCACCAACCACATGACATTTTTTGAGTAGACGCAATGTGCTGAAACACACTACCCGGCTTTTGCCGGCCGGGAAAAAGCCGGACGGCTTTTTCCCGTGCCGGCATTGTAGTTAACAGTGTGAGGGCTAGGGTCCCTTCACACTGCACGGCCCCGGCCTGGCTGCCGGGTTGCAGACGGGCCTCACCACTGGAAGGTCCGGCGGCCGGGCGGCCGCCGGGCCGTCTTTGGAGCCAGTAAACCATTTGTGTGAAGGGGAGCTTTCACACACAACGGTTTTTTCTGAAGCCGTGTCTGATGCTGCGCTTGCGCACAGCATTACACACGGCTCAAAGCCGTCCTGTGTGCGAGACTCTGCCGGTTTCTCCCGGATGGCAAAAAGCCGGACAAAGTTTGTCCGGCTTTTTGCCATCCGGGAAAAACCGGAGTGTGTGTTACAGCATAATGGGTGTTATAAATGTCGATACCTTATAGCTGGTTAAAGCTTCTGTCACCCGTTTAGTGGAAAGAGGTTCTTCATTAAAAATAACTTTACATGCATGACTAAGTTTATTGTTTATTTCATCAAATGCCCTTGCGGACTACACTATGTCGGCAAAACTGACAGGACCCTACGCAAACGTATGGCGGCACATCATTCCACTATTAGGGCAGCTACTGAAATGGGCAGGAGCAAACACCCGGTTGCATGGCACTTTGCTGAGGCTGACCATAATATGGCCAACCTCAGATATATGATTATTGACCATATATTTTTATTAAGCCGATCACCATGGCAACGGACAGTGGGAGATGACATAATCTGTGGGCGCCATACTCCCCGGTTCTGGAAACGGCTGACGGCGTTTTACACATGGTGGGGATATAAGGTAAGTTGCTGTTTGTAACTGTTTGTCATTTGCCTGAAGACGATGTAGAATAAAACATTGAAACGTTGCATTACTTACCTGTGCTACCTTGCTTCTGTACATCCGGGTGCCGCTGGATTCGTCGTGATGATATCGGACTCCTGGCTGGGGAGGATCTGCAGCAGGCACCGAAGCGCTAATTTACTTGAAAGGTGTGCTGACCTAAGCTGCATTTATATATATATATATATATATATATTAGAGATGTGCGGCAGGCACTTTTCGTGTTTTGTGTTTTGGTTTTGGATCTGGATCCTCACTCGTGTTTGGGATCTGGATTGGTTTTGCCAAAGCCACCCTTTCGGGTTTTGGTTTTGGATCTGGATGATTTTTTTAAAAAAACACAAAAACAGTTAAAATCACAGAATTTGGAGCTAATTTTTGATCCTACAGTATTATTAACCTCAATAACATTAATTTCCACTCATTCCAGTCTATTCTGAACACCTCACAATATTGTTTTTAGGCCAAAAGGTTGCACCAAGGTAGTTGGATGCCTTTGCTAAGCGAAACAAGTGGGCGGCACAAACACCTGGCCCATCTAGGAGTGACACTGCAGTGGCAGACAGGATAGCACTTTTAAAAACTAGTCCCCAAACAGCACATCATGCAAAGAAGAAAAAGAGGTGCAATCAGGAAGCTGGATGACTAAGCTAAGCGACACAAGTGTGCGGCACAAATACCTGGCCCATCCAGCAGTGGCACACAGTGGCTGAATGTCGAAAGTGGCCCGCAATTTTTCGGGCCACCGACAGCATCTCCTGCAGGCCCGTCATTTTTCAAAAAATTCTGCACCACCAAATTCATTGCATGTGCAAAACATGGGACGTGCTGGAATTTGCCCAGATTTAATGCACACACAATATTGGTGGCATTGTCCAATATCACAAATCCCCAGGAGAGTCGAAGTGGGGTAAGCCATTGTGCGATGATGTTCCTCAGTTTCCGTAAGAGGTTGTCAATGGTGTGCCTCTTACAAAAACCGGTGATACGCAGCGTAGTCTGCCTAGGAATGAGTTGGCGTTTGTGAGATGCTGCTACTGGTGCCGCTGCTGTTATTGCCATGGGAGGCAATACATCTACCCATGGGCTGTCACAGTCATATAGTCCTTAGGTTGCCCTGCTCCACTTGTCCACATGTCAGTGGTTAAGTGGACACTGGGTACAACTGCATTTTTCAGGACACTTTTCTTAATGTCCCTGTACAGTCCGGGAATCGCTTTCCTAGTGAAGTGGAATCTAGATGGGATTTGGTACCAGGGACACACTACCTCCATCTATTGTCTAAATCCCACTGCACTTATGGTGGATACCGGACACACGTCTAACACCAACATAGCTGTCAAGGCCACAATTATCCGCTTTGCAACAGGATGACTGCTGTCATATTTCATCTTCCTCGCAAAGCACTGTTGGACAGTGAATTGCTTAGTTGAAGTAGTACAAGTGGTCTTTCGACTTCCCCTCTGGGATGACGATCGACTCCCAGCAGCAACAACAGCAGCAGCGGCAGCAGCAGCAGTAGTAGGAGGAAGTGGTTCTTGATCTTTCCCTATTTTATCCTCCAAATTTTTGTTCTCTATTATTTTTTTGGAGTTATATAACAATATGCGGCACAGGAGAGCATACCCCTACACCACAGAGGGCAAACCCTGTAAAAATTATTTGGATTAAATATTAATAACCCCTTTATTTGGAGTAAATAATATACAGCACAGGACAGCACCACTGGACTTATACGGCAGCACCACTGGACTGGACTTATACGGATGCACCACTGGACTGGACTTATATGGCAGTACCCCTGGTCTTATATGGCTTCACCACTGGACTAGACTTATATGGCAGCAACCGTGGACTTATACGGCTGCACCACTGGACTGTACTTATACGGAAGTACCCTTGGACTTATACGGCACTACCCCTGGACTCATACTGCAGCACCACTGGACGGGACTTATACAGCAGTACCCCTGGACTTATACGGCTGCACCACTGGACTGGACTTATACAGCAGTATCCCTGGACTTATGGCAGCACAGGACATCACCACTGAACTGATGCAGCACAACACATCACCACTGGACTGGACTTATACAGCAGCACCACTGGACTTATGGCAGCACAGGATACCACCACTGGACTGATGCAGCACAATACAGCACCACTGGACTGAACTTATACGGCAGTACCCCATGACTTATACGGCAGTACCCCTGCACTTATGAACCAAAACAAAAAAACTACTTATACAGCGCCTCACCAGTGTAAATAAAATTAAATATATGAAAAAATAAAAATGTAAAACTCCTGAGACACTGCGCTTGCCTTGACCACTATGTGAGAGAATGGATTGATGAACTAAAAAACAACAACAACAGTGGCTGCGCTGTGTGTCAGCAGTGATGTGTAAAAAGAGAGCAAACGTGTAGTATGTAAATATATTGTTATTTAATAATGAAAATCACAGATAGAAAAAAATGACATTAAAACAAGTTACAGCACATCTATATCTGTCTCAGGTGATTACTGGCTAAGTTAGCCGTATAATGAATAATAGCTATAAATGAAAAAAGTTCATATTCCACAGTTCATGAGGAAATGAGGAGAATTCAATATAGTGCAATTCCAAATGGTTATCTCTAGAAGTCACCAGGTAAGTGGTTGTGAGCATATAATACCTCTCCGAATGAGCGTCCCCGGCTAAAAAGTCCTGCGTTGCCCAATGTACTGCACAGCGGAGAGGCGATGTGGATGCTGCCCGATGATCATCACCCGCCACAGCGGAGAAGTGGACGGCAGCCTCCTATAGCGGTAGAAGCTGCTCGACGGTTGTCACCAGCCGCAGCGGTGAAGTGAGTGGCGGCCTCCTATAGCGGTGAGCCGGTCAATGATGGTAATGGTGAGACCAATATGGATTGCACGAAGGTGTATCACCTGGACCAGGTGTGCATAGAGGCGGGGTCCCTGCACTTATACAGCTGCACCACTGGACTGGACTTATACGGCAGTCCCCCGTGGAATTATACGGTTGCACCACTGGACTGGACTTATACGGCAGTACCCCTGGGCTTATACGGCAATACCCCTGGACTGGACTTAAGCGGCTGCACTACTGGACTGGACCTATACGGCAGTACCCCTGGACTTATACGGCAGTACCCCTTGACTTATACGGCAGCGCCACTGAACTGGACTTATACGGCAGTGCTCCTGGACTTATGCGGCAGTACCCCATGACTTATATGGTTGCACCACTGGACTGGACTTATACGGCAGTGCCCCTGAACTTATATATCTGCACCATTGGACTGGACTTATACGGCAGTACCCCTAGACTTATACAGCAGCAGCACTGGACTTATGGCAGCACAGGACACCACCACCACTGGACTTATGGCAGCACAGAATACCACCACTGAACTGATGCAGTACAACACAGCACCACTGCACTGGACTTATACAGCAGCACTGGACTTATGGCAGCACAGGACATCACCACTGTGACTGGACTGATGCAGCACAAGACACCACCACTGGACTGATGCAGCACACACCACTTTCCCGCACAGACACTGAGGAGACACGTCCTCTCGCTACACTCCGACAGCAGGATGATGACGTTTTGCCTCGTTCTGGTTTCCGAGTCTGGCGGGAAGTCCTCCGGGGGGAGGTTCGGTTCTCAGGTATCCGAACCCGCTCATCCCTAATATATATATATATATATATATATATGTGTAGGTAGATAGATAGATAGATAGATAGATAGATAGATAGATAGATAGATAGATAGATCTGTATCTGTATATCTGTATCTGTATATATATATATGTATACCGGTATATAAAATATAATTTTTTGTTTCTGAGACCCAATAGTTTTGTTAGAAGTAAACAGCAGACACTACTAAAAGCCAGAGGAATTTCATCTTAGTAACATGATGTTCTTAGCAGTCATTTGAATAACCAATAGAATTGTCTTATTAAAAGTTCCCTCCCCTCTCATTGTTTTCCTACAGTGTCTCCTAGTAAAATAGTTATCATTTTCTCTGGCTCTGAAACAGAGCATCTGCACATCACTTAAATTTTTCGAAATGAGATAAAATGACTGAAAAGTAGATTGTGATATTATCACACTTTTGGGCTTTTATCACAATCACAGTTTCGATTTGAAAAAATGATACTGTACATACAGTACTTCGGAAAAAAACTCGAAAAAATCACGAAAAACACACTATGATGAATTTTTTTTTAGAAACTTATCACATTTTTGATACATCAGCCCCTGTGTCTTTCCATCCTCATCTTCTGGATGTTGTGCATAGAATCATAACCAGGAACAAGGGACAAGCTGGGCCAATGTGTTTTTTATGGAGGCCAGTGTGGGGTTTTTTTTTTTTTGGGGGGGGGGGGGGGTTCAAGATTTTGCTATGGGGTCTACAAGGTTTGAGTTAATAAGCTTTACTAACTGGAGCATCTAAATGGACAGAACCATATACAAATGACACAGTAAAGAAAGATATTTTTGGAATAATCAGTTTGCATAATTTTCAGTATAAAATCTTTCTAAACACATAAACTAAATATAAACATCAGACGTAAAAAACTGCAGTTCTCCAGCTGTTGCAGAACTACAAAACCCAGCATTCTCTACAAAGCAGAGGCTTGGCATGTCTGTAAGGCAGTACAGCTTATGAATCTTTGCTCCTTACAATGTTGGTGCTTTGCAATGACCTACAGTAATTGTTTTTCATTCGCATTGCCTCGCTAGAAAGCTCATCTTCATTTGTTCTGTATGCTGTTGTCAGTATGTGGCCTTAATGCAATACACTACAAGTTAATATTTAGTGTATATTACATTACAATGATATTAAAACAGTGTCCTGATGATATTTTACTGCAACCTGGGATTAGCAGTGTCCTTACAGTAACAGACATGGCATATAACTTAAATGCTCCTTTCAAATTGTCCTGAGTATTTGTTTTTACATATTTAGAACTATACACATATACAACAATATACTTGAGATACCAATTACAAGTAAACAACTGTGCAGCATTGCTAGGTTAAAGCAGGTTCATATAATCAAGTGTTATGTTTTCAATATGGATCTTTGAAGATTATGTCACTACCTAGTTTGCTACCTAACACCTGCGGCCACCGTCATCCGTTGGATGTCATTGACAACTAAAGTGATGAACTTGTTTGCAGGGATTTGTTGACTCATGCTTGGAAGCAGCTGAGAGATTTGCCAAATGACAGGAAGACGCTTATATTCACAAGGTGTGATCGCCTAAGTGTTTGCCTGTGTCTAATTAGCTTGTCTTTGCTGGTTGGTACCTCCACAGCCAGAAGCAGATTGACTCTGCAGGGTTTAAACTGAAAGCTGTGATTGGTGTTATTATCATTTGTTTATTTAACCCTCCTTCTAGATCCAAATCCATCTTATGAACAAGCCATGCCTGCTTTCCATGTCAGACTGTTATTGAATACTTTCATTGAGCATTAATTACTGTATTTCTTGTAAATCCTTAATGACTGATGTGCCTGGAAGTCATTGAAAAGGTGTTGACAATATATTTTTGATAGCCTTTGAGTAAATGAACAGTATTATGGACATAATAGGAGAGTTTTTTATATAACAGATGTAAACGTAACAGTAGAAGTTTTAAAGAGTTTTGTTTTCTACAAAGAGAAAAACGTAAGTATTCAGGGCCTCCTTTAGGGGCATATTCATTATTATACCTCAATAAGCCCCCCATTAATTTAGTATCCAAATTGGAGCCAGTTACAGTGACAGATACAAATGTACTGGAGCAATTCAGCAGGGCTCCAATACCAGGGCAGCTATCATTTTGATCCCATAGTATTATTAACCTCAATAACCATAATTTCCACTCATTTTTAGTCTTTTCTGAACACCTCACACCTCACAATATTATTTTTAGTCCTAAAATTTGCACCGAGGTCGCTGAATGGCTAAGCTAAGCGACACAAGTGGCCGACACAAACACCTGGCTCATCTAGGAGTGGCACTGCAGTGTCAGGCAGGATGGCACTTCAAAAAAATAGTCCCCAAACAGCACATGATGCAAAGAAAAAAAGAGGCGCACCAAGGTCGCTGTGTGACTAAGATAAGCGACACAAGTGGCTGACACAAACACCTGGCCCATCTAGGAGTGGCACTGCAGTGTCAGACAGGATGGCACTTCAAAAAAAATGTCCCCAAACAGCACATGATGCAAAGAAAAAAAGAGGCGCACCAAGGTCGCTGTGTGACTAAGCTAAGCGACACAAGTGGCCGACACAAACACCTGGCCCATCTAGGAGTGGCACTGCAGTGTCAGACAGGATGGCACTTCAAAAAAGTTGTCCCCAAACAGCACATGATGCAAAGAAAAAAATAGGCGCACCAAGGTCGCTGTGTGACTAAGATAAGCGACACAAGTGGCCGACACAAACACCTGGCCCATCTAGGAGTGGCACTGCAGTGTCAGACAGGATGGCACTTCAAAAAAATTGTCCCCAAACAGCACATGATGCAAAGAAAAAAAGAGGCGCACCAAGGTCGCTGTGTGACTAAGATAAGCGACACAAGTGGCTGACACAAACACCTGGCCCATCTAGGAGTGGCACTGCAGTGTCAGACAGGATGGCACTTCAAAAAAATTGTCCCCAAACAGCACATGATGCAAAGAAAAAAAGAGGCGCACCAAGGTCGCTGTGTGACTAAGCTAAGCGACACAAGTGGCCGACACAAACACCTGGCCCATCTAGGAGTGGCACTGCAGTGTCAGACAGGATGGCACTTCAAAATAATTGTCCCCAAACAGCACATGATGCAAAGAAAAAAAGAGGCTCACCAAGGTCGCTGTGTGACTAAGCTAAGCGACACAAGTGGCCGACACAAACACCTGGCCCATCTAGGAGTGGCACTGCAGTGTCAGACAGGATGGCACTTCAAAAAAATTGTCCCCAAACAGCACATGATGCAAAGAAAAAAAGAGGCGCACCAAGGTTGCTGTGTGACTAAGCTAAGCGACACAAGTGGCCAACACAAACACCTGGCCCATCTAGGAGTGGCACTGCAGTGTCAGACAGGATGGCACTTCAAAAAAATTGTCCCCAAACAGCACATGATGCAAAGAAAAAAAGAGGCGCACCAAGGTCGCTTTGTGACTAAGCTAAGCGACACAAGTGGCCGACACAAACACCTGGCCCATCTAGGAGTGGCACTGCAGTGTCAGACAGGATGGCACTTCAAAAAAATTGTCCCCAAACAGCACATGATGCAAAGAAAAATGAAAGAAAAAAGAGGTGCAAGATGGAACTGTCCTTGGGCCCTCCCACCCACCCTTATGTTGTATAAACAGGACATGCACACTTTAACGAACCCATCATTTCAGCGACAGGGTCTGCCACATGACTGTGACTGAAATGACTGGTTGGTTTGGGCCCCCACCAAAAAAGAAGCAATCAATCTTTCCTTGCACAAACTGGCTCTACAGAGGCAAGATGTCCTCCTCATCATCATCCTCCGATTCCTCATCCCTTTCACTGTGTACATCCCCCTCCTCACAGATTATTAATTCGTTCTCACTGGAATCCACCATCTCAGATCCCTGTGTACTTTCTGGAGGCAATTGCTGGTGAATGTCTCCATGGAGGAATTGATTATAATTCATTTTGATGAACATCATCTTCTCCACATTTTCTGGAAGTAACCTCATACGCCGATTGCTGACAAGGTGAGCGGCTGCACTAAACACTCTTTCGGAGTACACACTGGAGGGAGGGCAACTTAGGTAGAATAAAGCCAGTTTGTGCAAGGGCCTCCAAATCGACTCTTTTTCCTGCCAGTATACGTACGGACTGTCTGACGTGCCTACTTGGATGCGGTCACTCATATAATCCTCAACCATTGTTTCAATGGTGAGAGAATCATATGCAGTGACAGTAGACGACATGTCAGTAATCGTTGGCAGGTCCTTCAGTCCGGACCAGATGTCAGCACTCGCTCCAGACTGCCCTGCATCCCCGCCAACGGGTGGGCTAGGAATTCTTAGCCTTTTCCTCGCACCCCCAGTTGCAGGAGAATGTGAAGGAGGAGATGTTGACGGGTCACGTTCCGCTTGACTTGACAATTTTCTCACCAGCAGGTCTTTGAACCTCTGCAGACTTGTGTCTGCCGGAAAGAGAGATCCAACGTAGGTTTTAAATCTAGGATCGAGCACGGTGGCCAAAATGTAGTGCTCTGATTTCAACAGATTGACCACCCGTGAATCCTGGTTAAGCGAATTAAGGGCTCCATCCACAAGTCCCACATGCCTAGCGGAATTGCTCTGTTTTAGCTCCTCCTTCAATGTCTCCAGCTTCTTCTGCAAAAGCCTGATGAGGGGAATGACCTGACTCAGGCTGGCAGTGTCTTAACTGACTTCACGTGTGGCAAGTTCAAAAGGTTGCAGAACCTTGCACAACGTTGAAATCATTCTCCACTGCGCTTGAGTCAGGTGCATTCCCCCTCCTTTGCCTATATCGTGGGCAGATGTATAGGCTTGAATGGCCTTTTGCTGCTCCTCCATCCTCTGAAGCATATAGAGGGTTGAATTCCACCTCGTTACCACCTCTTGCTTCAGATGATG